>NC_057004.1:4909683-4990351 GCF_000002595.2 Chlamydomonas reinhardtii | reverse complement strand
GCGCTGCCGTTTGGGGCTGTTGGGCTGCGTGGCATGCGGTGTTGCGCTGGGGAGCACAAGGGAACGGATGAAACGAAGGAAGGAAGGAAGCAGGCGTCCGTGACGTGGGACTACCAACCGGGGCGACTAGTGTGCGTATCATATGTTCTGTGTGGCGCTGCCCGCCCGTCTCACCAAACCTCCCACGCCCTCTACCATTGCCTTAGCTTACCATGAATGTAAACCCCCTTGCGGCCTCCATCCCACAGGCTGATGGAGGACCGAGCCATGTCGGAGCAGCTGCGAGCCATTCAGTGGACCGGCGCCTTCAACACCTACGCCATGGCGCCGCCCGGCACGGACCCCGCCACCGGCCGCCGCGGGCCCTTCTCAGGCGAGCAGCTCAACCACGCGGCGCGGCGGCGCGAGGCGGCGCGCGAGCAGCAGCGCCGCGCGGCGCGTGCGCTGGCCAAGGTGCGGCGCGACGCCGCCGCGGCAGCGGCGGCGGCGCAGGCGCAGCTGGCGCTGCGCCAGATGCCCACCGAGTGCTCCGGCGTGGGCCTGGCCGCCGAAATCTCCGTGTCCCCAAACCTGGGCGGCATTGCCTCGCCATCGGCGGCATTGCTAGACCACAGCGCGGCCAGCCTGGCGGCGGGTGGCGGCGGAGAACAGGCGCGCGCCGGCTCCGCCGGCGCGCTAATCGGCCACCGCGCCGCCTGGGGCGCGTTGGGCGCGCCAACCACGGCGGCGGCAGCGGAGGCCGCCGCCGCCGCCGCCGTGACGGCGGGCGGCGGTGCCTATTACTACGACGGGCCCCGGGCGGTGTCGGAACAGATCGTGGCGCCGGCGACGCTGCAGCCCAAGCCGGCGCCCAGCCGCGTGACGGCGTCGTCGCGCGACGTGCTGCCGCGGCGGCCGCTGCGGACGCAGCGCTCCATGGGTGCGGCGCTGGCGCCGCATCCGCTGCCATCGGCTGGCAGCCTGGCCTTCGGCTCGTTGGCCACGTCCACGGCCGCCTTCCGTGAGGCCCTGCTGTCCGCGCTGCCCAACGCCGGCAACCAGCTAACGGGCGAGCACCTGGAAGATGCGCTGCAGCGCACAGAGGGCGGAGGTGGAGGCGGCGGCGGCGGCGAGCGGCGCAACCGGCGCGTGCACGGGGTGCCCGTGGCGGCGGCGCGGCGGGAGGCCAAGCGCCGTGCAGCGGCGGAGGCGGCGGCAGCCGCCGCCGCTGCCGCAGGCGGCAGCGGCGAAGCCGATCCGCCGCTCATGCGCCGCAGCGGCGGGGGCGCGCTGGTGCCGGTAGAGGCCGGCGGCGCGAAGGACGTGGGCGGCAGCGGCAACGGGCGGGAGCGGGCCACGAGCGCGCGCGCCACCAGCGCCCGGTCGCATGTGGGCTTCGGCAGCAGTGTCGCTTCCAACCGCAGCCCGCGGACAGTCGACCCCACCGTGGCCATCGCCAGTGCGCGGGCGCAGCAGCGGAGCCACGCATTGGAGGCGGACCTAAACCCCTTTGGGGACGACGGCGGACTGGATTTCACGGACAACCACGACCCGATGTTTGGCGGCGACTTCGGGGATCTTGGCGGCTTCTCGGCGGCGGCCTCGCGCGCGCAGTCGTTCGCTAGCGGCGCCACCGCAAGCCGGAAGGACCGCGGCGTCTCCAGCCGCTCACATGGCGGCGGGCGGCGCGTGGCGCTCAACGTGCCTGAGGATGAAGATGACGAGGATGGAGAGGAGGAGGAGGACGAGGACGAGGACGAGGGGGAGGACGGCATGGTTGTGGACTCGGAGCCCGCCTCGCCCACAGCGGCAGACGGCGAAGACGGCAGTGTGCGGCGGCGGAAGAAGGGGAAGAAGGGGCGAAAGGCGGCGGCGGCGGCAGGCTCAGGGCACGCTGGGGAGTCCGCCGTCGAGGAGTCCGCTGCCTCCTCCCGCCGCACACGAGACCAGGCGTTATCCCGGAGCAGCAGCCGCACTGCCGGTCCTCCCAGCTATCTGCAGCCCACGGCGTCCGCGGCCGCACGCGCCGCTGGCGTAGCGGCGGCGAAAGCCGCCGCCTCCGGCGCGGCCGCGCCTTCCGCCGCCGCCGCCGCCGCCGCCGCCGCTGGCGGCTGGTTCCTCACTGCCACGGACGTGCCTGAAGGCGAGGAGGCGCGGGAGGAGGGTGCGGCGGCGGAGGGCGGCGCGGCGCCGCGCCCTGCGTACCAGGGCGATGCGGAGGAGGGCCGCCGCGGGGACGAGGAAGCAGATGAGGAGCGGGAGGACGACGCGTCGCGACCCGAGCCGCGGGGCCAGGTGCACACAGACGACACCGGCGGGCGACGGCGGCGGCAGGCCAAACGGCCGCGCCTCACCGCTGCCAAGCTGCAGGTGTGTGTGCTCGATCGGCGTGCTCTGCACACAGGCTCGTGCCTCTCCGCTGTCCCTTGCAACACCTAGCGTCTCGCAGCGGTCAGCAAATCTGCAGGCGCGCTCAATCCCAGATCTCAAATCTCCAACTCGCCAAACCCCGTACCTTACCGTCCTACATTTCAGTTACCCTAACTGCCGTATCGGTCCGTGCTTTTCCTCCTTCGCCGCACAGGTGGCGCTGGCGCGCCGTGCTGCGCTGCGCAGTGCTCTGGAGGCGCGCGGCGAGCTGCTGGCGCTGGACGAGATGGACCTGGAAGAGCTGGAGGAGGAGTCGGAGCTGGTGGACCGGCTGGTGGAGGCATCCATTCGCGTGTACGGCGCCGCACTGGCGCAGCGGCAGGCGCAGCGGCAGGCGCCGGGCAGCTCTGCGCTAGCCGGCGGCGCCGTCAACGTGCCGGGCGAGGGCGTGCGCACGCCCGGGCGCGGCCGCGCGCTGGGCTGGGCGCCGCCCGGACCGCACGAGCTGGGCCGCGGCGATGCGATCCAGCTGTGCCCCGACAACCCCTGGCTGAGGCCGGTGGCGGGCACGGCGGCGGCGGCGATGCGCGCGGAGCGTGAGGGCGGCGGCGGCGGTGGCGGCAGGGATGTGTCGCCCTCGAGACTGGTGCCGGACCTGACGGTGGTGCCAGCGGGTGCGGGCGCCGTCGCCGCCAGCCACCTCGCCGCCGGCAATCGCACGGCAGCAGCAGCAGCAGCAGCGGCGGCGGCGGCGGCGGCGGCGTCAGCGCAAGCCAACCCTGCGCTGGCGTCAGTGCCGGTTGCCGACTTGGCGCCGCACCTGCCCACACCGTCAGGGCAGTACAAGCCCGTCGGCTTGCCGACTTCGGTGCCGCTGGCGCCGTTGACCAGCAGCCCCAAGCCGGCGCCCGGGCAGGCCGGCACCGTGCGCTTCCCACAGCCCGTCGCCGGCGCGCCCGGCACCAGCGGCCCCGCCTTCGCCAACCCGATGCGCAGCGCGGCGCCGGTGTCACAGCTGTCGGCGCCGGCGCTGACGCTGAACGCCTCCGCGGCGGCGGCGCCCGTGCACGGCCCGGCGGGATTGCAGCCGCTGGGCGTGCCCGGCGGCGCCGCCGCCGGCGGCGCCGCCAGCGGCGCCGCCACGGCGCGAAGCGGCGTGGCAGCGCTGCCGGCGGCGCTGACGGCGTCTGGGACGCTGCCGCCGCGGGGGCCGCAGCTGCCGCCGGTGGAGTACACGCCGCCGCGGACGCCGACCACGCCGTCCTCTCGGCCGCCGGCGATGCTGGAGCCCATTCCGGACGCGCCACGCCCGCGCTCGGCCGACGGCCCGCCGGCGCAGCTGGCGGCGGGGGCGCCTGGCGGCGGCGGCGGCGGCGGCCACCACCCCCACCACCTGCCGCCGGCGCCGTCATCTGCCAGCTCCTCCAGAGGGCAAGGCCGGCCGACGCAGTCACAGCCGCCGACGCAGTCGCACCCGCCTTTGGATTGGGTTAAGTTGCATACGCCGGACCGCGGCTTGGCTGGACTGTGCAGCATTGGCACGACGCCGTCGGCGATTGCCGCTGCGGCGGCGGCGGGGCCGGTTACGGGACTTGCTGGCATGCCGGCGCCAATGGTTACGGCGTCGCCAGGTAGTGGTAGTGGTGGTGGTGGTGGTGGTGGTGGTGGTGCCGGTAGCGCAGGTGGAGGAGGCAGCGGGGGCGGTGGTGGGGCGGTAGGCGGCGGGACTGGGCGGACTCGGTCGCCGTCGCGCCTGGGGCCGGGGGCGGTGGGCAGCCAAGCTCATTGAGTTGGCGGCGATGAGTGAGGCAGCAGCTGCAATTACTTGGACCACCTTAACCACAGTGTTTGTGTTGGTGGCATGTACACGCGGACACAATGCCGGGCGCAGGCGCCAGAGCAGTCATTACGGTACATCGGCTGCCTTTGCCGCGGCTGGGTTTAGCGGGTAGACCAGACTCGGGGAACTGAAATAAATAGGTAGGGTAAGTTTTCTGGAAGCTAAGTCGCTGATCGGTGTGCACTCATTCTTGAGTGGGACGCCTAAGAGCAAAAGCATTAATGACTTTGTGAGGCGGTGAGGTGCAGCTCCTCCTTGGGCACCCATGTTTCGGGTGGCCGTTCAGTTCCGTGCTAGTCGTGGGAACCGTGCCAGGCCCTGGTGCCAGCCCGTGGGCTTTGCCCTTGCGCACTGCCAACCACCTGGGCCACCCCACAACGGATGGCGCAGGGGAATCAGACAGACAGCGCACTCGCAGCCGCAAGAGTAGGTCAGCCGCAGCGGCCTGCCGCCTTGCCTCCACCCCTCGTCTCCGCCTCTGCGCACATCAGCATGTGTGACTGACTATCCACATCTGCTCCGTGCATTACCATGCTTCCTTGCACCGCTGCTGGCTGAAGAAATATGGTGACCGCAGGCAAAAGTTCCATGCGTGACTTCCAGGGTGCCAATAAGCACTACTCAGCTCTTGACGCACAGCAGCAGCACCAGCACGGCCCTCAACTACTGACACCGCCCAGGGCGGATGACAATTCCACTCGCCCTTGCATCCTCCTGCCGCCTTGCTCTCCCTAAAACTTCCCCCAAAACACCTGCATCTGCACCCTAGCCTGCCTGTACCTTCTCCGCACCCCCGCTCAGCCGCCCCTCCCCCCGGCCTGCCGCCTCAGAGCTTGAGTATGATGACTGCGTTGACCAGCCCCGCCGCCTCCAGCGTCTGCTCCTCGCCCTCAACCACCTTGTTGGGGAAGGCCGTCATCAGCTGGTAGGCCGTCTGTCGGGGCATAGCCGTTCATGTGAAGGACGGAGGGTTGGATGGCAGGCAGGTGAGGAGGGGATAGCCGTTCATGTAAACAACGGAAGGGGGGATGGCAGGTAAGTGAGGGTGCAGGCCAAGTGAGGCTGGCCGGCCGGCCGGCAGGCAGGTGTGCGTACGTGCCAGTAGAGCCCGTGCGTGTGCGTCTGAGAGCGTCAGGCAGGCGCCCACGCAACCCGCGACCCCCTCTCCAAGCCATCCACCCTACCTCCCCAACTTCCGTCCCCATCCTCCGCCTCCTCTCACCCACCCACCCCACCCCATTCACCCGTACCTATCCCTGCCCCGACCCCTTCCCCCGCTTCCGCTTCCGCTCCCGCCCCCGCTCCTGCCCCGCTCCCGCCCCGCTCCCGTCCCCGCCCCCGCTCCCGTCCCCGCTCCTCCAGCCCCTACCCCTGCACCAACCCCACCCCCGCTCGCGCCCCCGCTCCCGCCCCCGCTCTCACCGACAGGTCGGGCCGCGACGCGCGCACGAAGCGCCGGATGTCGCGCACCGTGTGTCGGCCCTGGTTGAATCGCGCCACCATGCGGCTACCGTCGGGCAGGCGCAGCTGCAGGCTGGTGGACGGCAGTGCCTCGTCCACGCCCTGCCACTCCCCGGCGGAGGCGTCGGCGGCGGCCGCGGCGGCGGCGGCGGAGGCGGCGGAGGTGGAGGCGCCGGCAGAGGTGGAGGTGGGCGCACCCAGCGTGCGGCCGGTGCCGGTGAAGTACCTGGACGTGGGGGGAGGCGGGGGAGGGGAGGGGGTTACATTCATGATTGGTTAAGCAAGTGGTAGACGGGGGGGGGGATTCCAGGCAGGACCAGTCGGAAGGTCTGGAAATGGCGCAGCGGGAGGCGGCGGCAGACGGGGTGGCAGGTGTGTGTGTGTCGCCACCACGTGTTGGCGGAGCGGTTCGGATGGTGGGCGGTAAGAACATAGCGCTGCCTAGCTGCATGGGCCCGCCCTGCCCCCGTGCCCTGTGCCGAGCCCGGATGGCCCAGCTCGCTTATTTCCCCTCCCGCGCGGGTCGCCCGCCGCCTTCTTCGCCGCCGTCCCCACACAAGTATTGTCGCAACATTTGCTTCGACTTGTCAAGCGACCGTCTGTCTCTGGTTTCTTCATTCAGAATGGTGGAAATACCCCCCCCCCCTCGCTTCCCCTACTCCACGCATGCATTTGCGCCACGACGTTTGCCACCACGTGACGTGCCAAGGCCAAGGCCCCATCCATCCCCCCTTGCCTCCTCCCCGCCCCCCTTCCTGCACGTACCGGTATCATGAATGTACCCCCCGCCCCTGTGCCGCCCTCCCACCCCCACTCACTGCTTGGGCCGCTCCGGCTCCGAGTACGGCTCCTCCTTGCGCATGAGGTTCACGGTCACAGGCGCACCCGGCCGGCCGGGGTCCAACTCCGCCGGGCACTCACCCTGCGCGTGAGCATGCGCATGCGCACGGCCAAGCGTATGTGAGTCAAAGATCAAGTGACTGCCTTCCCAATTCAAATGCAATTGCAACTAACAACTCCAGTTCCCACCCCACCGCGGCCCTATTCCTAGCGCGACCGCCCAGCCCCTCGCAACACATCGGCCCGCTGGGCCTGAAATCACCCGCACGTCCGCGGCCCCGCACCACACCCCTCTGTTGCGGCCGCGACCAGGACCCCTGTCCCACGCCCGGGCGCTCCACCCTCCAGCGCCGCGGTGCATCTGCGCCCCGACTTGACCGCACCCACTCCCTGCCCCGCCTCCCCCCACCACAGCCTCACCGCGCCCATCGCAACCCCCCCGCCCAACCCCCGCGCACCCCTCACCCCCACACCTTTGAGATGCTTTCAATGAAGGGCATATTGGCTGGGTCGTCCACGCGGCGCGGCGGGCCGTCGTCCACTGTGAACACGCCGTCGTTGTAAAAGGTGATGACGTGGTTGCGGGGGCCCTCCGTCTCCGGCGGCGGCTTGCTCTGTCGAGGGCGCGCAGTCATTGGGAGGAGTGGGACACAAAGCCGCGTCAGGACGCCATAGACCACAGCCGCGTCAGGACGCCATAGACCACAGCCGCGTCAGGACGCCGTAGACCAGGACGCTGGGGCCACGCTCAACTTGTCGGCTTGCTCGCTAGCTAGCTCCCTAGCTAGCCTACAAAGGGGCACATAGGCCGCAACCTCTCTGTGGCGCCGGAATCAAAGCTGGATCCACAAATCCGTGTCCCAGCCACCCCTGCCTGCATTCGTTTGCCCTGCCCTCTCCTTGCACGCCATCCTGCCTGAGGCGCCACCATCCCTCGCCCAACACTGCCTCGACCTCGCCGCTACCCGCGACACCACTGCCCCCACCCCATCCCTTCCCAGACTCTGCCTCCATGCCCTCATCCAGGACCCCCTTCTCGCAGCACCCTAAGCGACGCCGTGCCACGCCGCGCGCTGCGCGCCGCTCCCTCCTCTCCGAACCCCCCACCAAGCCCCACCAGCCCCTGCAGCCTACCCCGCCCGCCGGTCCCTCCCCGTCCCCTCCCCATTTCCGTCGGCCTCTCCTACTCTTCCAACCCCCCACCCTTCTCCCCCTCCTCCTCGTTCAATCCCCCACCCCCTCGCCTCCCCTTCCAACCCCCGACGCTTCTCCCTCTCCTCCTCGTCCAACCGCCACCCCTTTCCCTATCCTCCTCTTTCAACCCCACCCCTCTCCCCAACCTCCTCTTCCAATCCCCCCCCCTCGCCTCCCCTTCCACCCCCGACCCTCTCCCTCGCCTCCCCTTCCACCCCCGACCCTCTCCCTAACCTCCTCTTCCACCTCCCCCCCTCGCCCCAACCTCCTCTTCCAACCCCCCACCCCTCTCCCTAACCTCCTCTCCCCCCCAACCCCCACCCCCTCGCCTCCTCACCGGCACCGGGCCGCCTCCTAGCGTGTGGCCGGTGCCCTGGAAGGCGCGGGGCGGCTGGCCTGGCAGGTCGGCGGCAGTGCCGGCGGCGGCGCCCGCCTGGCGTGCGCGGTTGAAGAGCGCACCCACGCGGTCATCCTCCTCGTCAGACTGAGGGGCGGGGAAGGCGAGGGGCCGGGGGATTGCGAGGTGAAGGCGGTGGGCCGGGGAGTGAGGGGGGTGGGGAGGAGGGGTGAGGGGTGAGAGGCCAGGGGGTCAGCGTGCAGGCCCAGCGAGGGGGCCGAGGTATGGGCAGGGTTGCACCCGGCGCTAGACGCCAGACGCATGGACTGCAGCGGGTGTGTAGGGCCCGCGATGTGGGGCGGCATGCGTGCAGGGGGCCAAGCGAGGGGACAGGGATGCGCTCAATGCAGCAGCGCCGCACATACAGGTGTGCAGGTGGTGACCCCCTCCCCACAGACTCGAGACATCGGGCCGGTGTCCTGAGGGCCCCGAGCCCGAGCGGAGGCCGTGCCACAAGGCACCGTTGCAGGCCACTCAGCACGTCTCCCTCGCGCTAGGATGCATGAGTTGGATGTCTAGGACGTGGACAAGGCCGTGCCGTGCACCATAGTTGGTGCGCGTGCACCGAGCCCGATAATGGCCCAAGCCTGAGGGACAAACGTGATTCTAGTAGTACACCGGCAGGGGCGGGGCAAAACCCCAAACCCAACGCTGAGTTCAAGCGCGGGGGCTTCTCACCTCATCCTCAGGGGCTCCTCGGAGTAGCTGGCCACTGTGTATAGGTGTAAAAGGTTGCAATGCACACTGAGGTGGTAAGGGGAGCGAGGCGGACCGGCTTCGCGCGCGGATCTGTGCGAAAGTCTCGTTTCTCTCAAAACCCCAGCCCCCGTCAAGCTTTCCCCTGGTCACGCTCACCTCTTCTCACCACCAGCATAGTAATCGTTGTGCTTGCTCTGCTTGTCGTCGTCCCCCTCCCCGTTCAGGTCGCTGAGCGACTTAACATTGGCCATGGTTTCAAACCTAGTAATGAATGCAAGGGTATTTGCAAAATTGAACAGCACACGGCAGTTGGCAGAAGTTTTCGCAGCACGGTCTCGGTCGCCGAGGCCAAAATGGCCCAGGCCAACGCCGTGCCGGAACATTGCCCCGATTCGTGTTGGGCCCATTACTTGCATCCGGGTTCCCGCAACAAATTCACATTACCGTAGGCTAACAGGGTTTTCTGCGTACATTTGTAGAGCATTATTGACAGGCGACTTGTCAGAGGCCGCCGACTGAGTGCAAATTATGATGCTCGCCAACACGCGTCTTTCCCAGCCTGCCGTTGCCTCCAAGCGCAGCGCAGGTAGCCGTGTCATCGTGTGCAAGGCCGCGACCACCGTCCCCAACAAGCCGGAGCCCGTGCAGCGCATTCAGGCCCCTGCACCGGGTGCTCAGGACGACGACAAGCCCTACCTGAACGTGATCCCCAACAACGGCCAGTGGCATAACGGCATCCCGCCGGTGATGGGCGGTCACCTCATGTCGAGCGGCACTGTTGCACCCATCTCCACCTCGAAGGGCGCTGGCATCGACCTGGTCCCCCACCAGTTCCAGTACCATGACACCGAGACCGACGTCAACGTGCTTCTGTACGTGACGCCAGAGAAGGCGCAGGCCGGCCTCGTGAAGCTGGTTGAGGAGGCCGCCGCGGAGGCAGTCAAGGCCAAGGGCGCCTTTACGCTGGTGCTGTCGGGCGGCTCGCTGCCCTCTCTGCTCGCCCCCCTGGCCGCCTCCAAGTCCGTTGACTGGTCAAAGACCCACATTTTCTACGTGGACGAGCGCAACGTGCCGCACAGCTCCGCCGACAGCACGCACAAGGCGGTCAGCGAGGCGCTGCTGAGCAAGGTGCCCATCCCCGCCGCCCAGGTGTACGCCATCGCGGAGGGCCTGCCCGTGGGCCAGGCCGCCACGCAGTACGAGGGCCGCATCATCTCCATCCCCGCCGCCGCCCTGCCCCGCACCGAGGGCGCGGCGCTGCCCAAGTTCGACCTCATCCTGCTGGGCGTGGGCCCCGACGGCCACGTGGCCTCGCTCTTCCCCAACCGACCCGAGACCGCCGCCACCAGCGGCTGGGTGCTGCCCGTCTCCAACTCGCCCAAGCCGCCGCCGGAGCGCATCACCTTCAGCCTGCCCGTGATCAACGCCGCCAAGGAGGTGGCCATCGTGGCGCTGGGCGAGGGCAAGAAGGAGATCGTGCAGCGCGCGCTGGAGGTGCAGGCGCTGCCGGGCGCGCTGCCGGCGCAGCTGGTGCGGCCCAAGGGCGGCAAGCTCAAGTGGATCCTGGACGTGGCGTCGGCGCAGGATTTGGACATCGCCGCCTGGAACGAGAGCAAGCAGTGGCCCCGCAGCTCCTTCTAAGCAGGCGGCCGTGTTACTGGGCGGCGGCGTAGCTCGCCGGCGGCGGCTAGTGCGTCGCAGCGGCGAAAAGAAGCAGCGGCGCTGCGGTGAGCAGGACACGATGTGTTGCGGTGGGGTGTTGGGCGATGTGGGCTGGCGTAAGGAGACGCGACAGCAGAGGCAGTGGCTGCTAGGTATGGCTGGGATGGAGGCTGGTAACGGGCCCGGCGGGTGTGGGGCACGGGTTTTGGGCAAGCGGTAGGGAGTTGGCCCGGCCGCTCAGACGGCTCGTGCCCGTTACGTAGGGCGTCGGGTTGAGCAGATGTTTCACTTGGTTGTGGGCGTGTGTGCGGAACTGACCGTAGCAGGGAGCGCTGGCCCGACATTGGGGATCAGCATAGTAGGCAGCTGTCGCTGTGGGGATCAGTATGAACAGTGCGCGCAACTGACCACAGAGCTTGTGCGTTTCTCGTACCTAATTTCGCCGGAGGCAAGGCAGCAACGCCTTGCGAAGAAACCTGTGTACAATGGTTGAGAGGTGTGGCGCCGAGAGGGGCATTTGTCTGTATGGGATTCACTGTTTGGTAGGTATGCGGCGGTGGAGAACCTGTATGTGAGGGGCTGTGTAAAGCTCATGGTTGGATGCCACACCGGATGTCACGTGGGCATGGGAACTGGGATGCACGTGGGGAGGGCCACGACAGCGGTAGCGGGAGCAGCAGAAAGAGCAGGCCATCAAGTGGTGAGACAGCGGCTGGGAAGGGGTGTGGTGCGGGGGAAGTCTCGAAGAGCTGCACGGTACACACATGAGGCGACGGACGAAGGGCAAGGTTGGGGCATGTCAGGGGTGCACCTCGTGGATGCACCTAGGTCAAGCCCTTCAAGGCTTCAACTGGCGACTTGCTGCACAAGCGGCCGGCAGTACCAGAAACAGCTAGCCCCAGTCAGCATCACGCGATGGCAAGGGCAGCAGGAAGCACTGCAGCAGGGGCCGAGGAGCAACGGCTGCTTGGGTGCTAGCAGGCCGAGGACCCAAGAGGAGTGCTCTCCTGGGATTTGGGTGCGGGCATGAGCATCTACATTGGTCCGCGTCCGTGTGGCCCGACAGCCTACCTCTGTGTTGGCGTGCCTCGGGTGCGGGCATGGGGTGGGCTGCGTCAGCGCCCAATTCAATTGAACCGCTGGTCGCCGCTGAAGAGCCACGCTATCATATGCTAGGTATAATCTAACTTGCATATCGACAGTATTAAATGCAGGGCCCCCGACACGCGCGTTGAACAAGTCCGCATGACCAGGCTTTCACGGTGCTTGTGCTCTTTACTCTCTCCTCTGCAACATACACTTCTTGAAGCTATTTGTTGCACAACAAACATGCTGGGTCGTTCCAGCCTTGCGCAGCTGCGCCACGGTGCAAATTCCGCACTGCGCCTGGCGCCGCCCGTTCCGCTTGCTGTCGGAAGAGCGTCGCTAGCGAATTTTAGTCATCGGCAGCTATGCTTTGCGTCAGCGTCGGGCTCCTCAGCCCACGCAATCGGCGACGCGGAACCGGCGGCGCTGGCCCCTGCTGCGGGCGCTCCCGCGACCTCGGCTGCTTCAACGGCCGTCAGCGCCAACGAGGGGGCCTCCAGGCTGGAGCTGTGGCACGCACTGCTGCGGCTGCTGCACGAGCAAGGGGACTTCGAGGACCCCGACACGCCCGTGTGAGTGACTGTTGGCGCAGCGGGTGGGCGGAGGTGCGGTGGCGCGTGCCAGGATGTGATGCCGCTCGCGGCCTAGCACACGGGGACCGCCACTTTCCTAAGCCCTCCAGCATCAGCGGCGGCTCGCACGGTGTATTTGCCTTGCTCGTATATGTCTGTGGACGTGCATGCCGATGTGGGCTGGCGGAATCTGTGAACGCCGCGTGTATGTATGCGCGCCGGGGGCCCGAGCTGAACGCCACGCCACGCACTGCTGCCACACCGCTGCCTCTACCCCGCCACGGGCCCCTCTCCCCCCCCAACACATCCCGGCAAGCACTACCCATCACACTGGCCTTACCTTACCTTACCTTACCTGGCCCCCGCAGCGAGGACATGCTGGACGAGCACGACGACGTGAAGGCGGCGCTGCTCAGCTTCGCGCGCCGCCGACCCGACATCCTGTTCAGCCTGCCCGAGGACAAGGTGCGTGAGGGCATGGCCCCGACTGCAGCTGCGGCTGTCGCCGCGACTGCAGCTGCGGCTTTGGCTGCGGCTTTGGCTGCGGTTGCAGTTGCGGCTGCGGCTGCCGGAGTTTTGGGGAGGTGGGGGCAGGCATGCGAGCCCCAACCGGTGGGAGGTGGGGGCGTGTGGGTTGCCGAGCGTGGGCCCTATAACCTGCTTGTGGCGTCGCTGTTTTATCACGCATTCACACGCTAGTGTGTATTTCCGTACCTTGAGCTCTTGAACACGCGCTGCGCAGCTGTGCGACCTTGCGGCTGCGGAGCTGCTGCCGCGCGACAAGCCCGACCGCAAGCTGCGCAACGCGCACCGCCGCCTGGGCGAGACCTACGCCCGGGCGCGCATCCGGCTGGGGGCGGGGGCGCTGCGCGAGCACGCCAGCTTCCAGGACGCAATGCGCGTGCTGTGGGAGTGGGCGGAGGCGGCGCCGGGCCGTGTGGCGCCGGGGCTGGATGTGCTGGTTCGGGACCTATTGGTGCGCGTGACGGCGGCGGCCACTTCGGAGCCGGTGGCGGAGGCGGTGGCGCGTGTGGCGGAGCTGGAGAGTGAGATGGGCACGCCGTCGGCGGCGGTCCTGGCGGAGCGCGCGGCGGCGGAGTTGAGTCCGGAGGAGCGGCGCAAGGTCAAGGAGGCGGAGGCCGCGGCGCGCAAGTGAGGCTGGGAGGGGCGGCAGGGTGCCAGGGCAGGAGGGGCGTCAGGGTGCCAGGGCGGCAGCAAGGAGCGACGGTGCCGAGTCCCCATGATTCTAAACCTCGTAGGCCAGTCCAGCCAATTTTTGTCCTCACCCCCGCTTGCCCCTGCCACTGGACAGGCACCAGCAGCGGCTGCGGCGCGCCACCGCCAACGGCGGTGTGGTGGAGGCGGGCGACTGGTTCTGCGGCGAATGCGGCGCCGCAAACTTTAGCGACCGCCGCCGATGCTTCAGGCGAGTGGCTCAGCGCTGCATCACTCGCCAACACCACTACAACACGCACCCTTACCGCCACCATGGGTCCTTGCGCGGCCGGTTGTCCATGTGACTCCTCCATGCGCCTGGTTACAGCCGAACCGACTTGTGTGTGTTAGATAGCACCAGGAAAGGAAACACACACGCCGACATGTAATGGACCATGTGGGTTTTTGTTTTCTTGTGGATGCAGGTGTGACTACGACAGCGAGGCCCGCAGCAACACGGTGGTCAGCGACGACGACATTCTGGCGCTGTACGGCACAAGGCCGCCGCGCCGCCGCAAGCCCCGCGGCGTGGTGGAGGCAATCGCCACCGCCGATGCCGACTCCATGTACGGCGCGGCGGCGGCGGCGGCCTCGGCGGCGGCGGACTTGGCGGCGGTGGAGGCGGAGGCGGGGGCAGGGGCGGGGGCTGCGCCCAGCAGGAGCTTCAAGCCAGCTCGGGATGCGGAGCGGCCACGGCGTGGCCCGGTGCAGCTGGAAGAGGAGGTCGCCGGGGATGCGGGTGAGTGCCTGAGTGCGTGGTGGCTTCGGGGTATAGGGCGCAAATGCGCCCCGGGCAAGCACTTCGAGGCTCCGCCGCGCCACGGAAACCCGTCCAGTTGTCGACATGGTCCCATCCCTGTATGCGTTCTGTTTCTGTCGTTGACTGCAACACCTGCCGATGCCGCAGACGCCCCTCGCGCCGTTCGCCGCGGTGCCCAGAAGCCCTGGGAGCGCCGGCAGCAGGAGGGGGAGGGCGACCGGCCGCTGCGGCCTCAGGGCCGGCCGGGGCTGCGGTGGCGGGCCGACGCGGAGGAGGAGAGCGACGGCGGTGGCGAGGCGGAGGGCCGGCGTGGGCGGTCGCGGAGGCCGCAGGTTGGCATGGAGGAAGAGGCTGACGGCGACGAGGCGGGGCCGGCCACGACCGATGTGAGGCATGGGGGTGTATTTACGTTCCGGTGGTACCCGGTAGTGCCCTGCTTACTGGTGCTTGTGCCCTGGCATTGCACCCGTGCACCGGTATGCCTCTCTCAGCGCCATCTCGACCTGCCATGACAGCGCGCCTGTGTCCATGTCCGATTGTGCATGCACAACCCTGCACACTGCAGGCACGCCAGACCCAGGCTTACCGCCGCAACATGCGCGACTTCTACAACGGCGATGACAGCGCCGGCGGCCGGCAGCAGCAGCAGCAGCAGCAGGGTTTCCGTGGCCGTGACCGCGACCGGGGAGCAGACGTGGATGTGGACGGAGGCGAGGGGCGCTTCGCGCGGCGCGGCGGCGACGGCGACGGCGGCGACCGCGGCCGCAGCCGGCGCAGGGGCTGGCTGCATGAGGTTGAGGAGGAGGGAGCGGACGGCCGTCAGGGCCGCGGCGGGCAAGGCCGTGACTTCCGCGACCTACGGAGCCGCGGCGCGCGTTCAGAGGAGGCTGCGGGGGAGGGCGGCGACTTGAGTTGGGAGGACTGGGAGTCGGCCAAGCCAACGGCGAAGGCAGCGGCGGGGCCACGAGACCGGCGTGGCCAGGGCCAGGAGGACGAGCCGACAACGGCGCAGCGGAGCGCGGGCGGGGATGGGGAGGAGGATGAGGACGTGCGGATGGTGGGGCGGCCGCGGGGCGGTGGCAGGGGTGGCGGCAGAGGCGGCGGTCGGGGCAGGGGCGACGGGGGCCGTCAGGCAACGGGGGGCCGTGGTCGGGGATCGCGCTGGTCAGAGCCGCCGCCGATCGGTGGCAAGCGGTTCTAGGCTAGTAACGGGTGTGTGTGTGTGCAAGAGGAGGCAGCAGTGTTGTAGAACCGGGTGTTTCTGTTCAGTCGCGTGCAACACATCGACTTGGTGCACCTCGCGGGATTGTGCATAGACCATTATGAGTATGTAACGTTTTACAACCGGCGGCGCTTGGTGACCACCCCAAGCCCAGGATGCTCGAGGTATGTAAAGAAGGTCAGGTTTGGGTCAGGTTTGGGTCAGGCCAGGTCAGGAACAGGCAGGGAACACACAACAACAAACTGCCCCCCATGCATGGCTTCGGCAGCTTGAGTCACGCTAGGATGCATGAGTTGGATGTTTAGGACGTGGACATGGTCGTGCCGTGCACCATTGTTGGTGCGCGTGCACCGAGCCCGGTGGTGGCCCGAGCCTGAGGGACAAGCGTGCTACTAGGAGTACCCCCGGGGCAAAACCCCAAAGAGATGACTTTGCGCGCTGCCGGCCCTAGCCTAGATTTTCGAGGCCAGCTGCATTGAAGTGCATTCGAAGAGTCGAACATCAAGCTGTTGGGCAAAACTCTCGATGCAGCGAATTTCTCCATTCCAAGGGTCAGGCACGCGCATCCGATTCCCAGGCAAACTGGAAGGGCTTGCTAGTACCTCTGAGGCACCTGTGATGCAAATACAAACATAGACATAATGCACATTTAAGATGCCATAGGGCTCACCGCAAGAACTTCTTCCCAACCGAAAACCCTGTGCTGCTGCGCTGGCCCTGGCCAGGAGCTGGCCATCTAGGACAGCCGCAATCATTGCGGAACAATTGGCGAAAACCATCAGATAGCCTAGATTTGGCCTGTGGGCACCGACAATCGGCAGGGTGTTGCGCAACACAGCCTTGGGCTTGTCGCGTGCATTTCGGCCAAAACTAGTCATTTTGTGCCCATTGCGCATGCGCGCACCGGCACGGTAGCAGCGCCGAGCTGGAGCAGCCGTGCGAACCCGCGCCCGGACTGGGAGGGATGTCGCGCCGGTCCGCAGCTGGTGGCCCGCCGCGGCACCCAACTGCCAAACTTAAAGGTGAAGAAGACATTCAAATTCGTCGGCGACGCGGAAGCGCAGCCGAGTGCACTTTTGGTTACGTCCTCGACCTCAGCAGCGCAAAAGGAAATCGCGAACCTTTCGGCAGGCGCTCGAGGCGTACGCGCGCTCGCTGACGGCTTTCCTACTGCAATGGTTGTGCGCACAGGTGGATGGAGCCCGGAGGAAGATGCCCTGCTCACCAGGTGCGCGGCTCAAGGGCTTTCAGGGCTTTTACGACCCGCCGCAGCCGCGGCCGTGCGGCGGGTCGGTGCCGGGCACGGGCCGCGTGCACCACCCGACCTCCCGCGACCATTCCATAGTGCCCGTAGCTGTCTCCTAGCGCCATTGCGGCGTCTGCGGGCTCACCAGGAGGCTCGACAGGGCAGGCGCCAGGCGAGGCAGCGCCTCGCCACCAACAACCCCCGCGGCCGTTACCTAGATGTGATTGGGGCGGCCGGAAACGGGGTCGAGGGCAGCAGCGCCGCTGCGTGCACTGCCATGCCGGTACTGCGTCAGCAGCCGCCGCGTGGGAGGGTTGGTTTGTGGTATTGTTTGCAGGGCGCAGGCTTTTGAACTCGCGGCGTGGGCTCTTGGGCCCGGTCTGCGATGTATGAGGCACCACGCCGGGGCCGCCCCGTCAGCCCAAACCAGCGACGGAGGCGGCGAGATACATGTCACCCGGTGTCACCGCGCAAGCTAGAGCGGTACCGTTTTTCAAACCCTGTGTGCGAAAACCCCAGCGAGGGGCAGCGACACCACCCATGCCCCTTTTCCCATCTCGCAAAACCCACTTCCCACCCCCACGCCATGGCCCCAAACAGGCTGGTTAAGAAGTTCGGCGAGGGCAACTGGAGCCCCATCGCGCGCGCCCTGAACGAGGCCACCGGCAAGACCGAGGCCACTGGCCGCATCGGCAAGCAGTGCCGCGAGCGATGGAACCACCACCTGTCGCCGGGGCTGCGCAAGGACCCCTGGACGCCGGAGGAGGAGGTGCTGGTGGTGGATGCTCACAAGAGGCTTGGCAACAGGTGAGTCTGTGGGTTTCGTGAGGAGTGCGTGTGTGGGGGGGGGGGGGTCGGGGGGTGATGGATGGAGATGGGGGGGAGAAGAACTCGAGGCACGGGGTGGAAGGGGGACAGTTGACCGCATGTGGGTCGGCGAGCCGGGCAGTGGAGCATGAGGCCAGACGGGTGCAGAGGTGCAGGCGAGGCGGGCCAGAGGCGACGCCCCGCAACAACCCCCTGACCCTGATGTGGGTTGCGTTTCTGGCTGCGTACAGGTGGAGCGACATCGCGCGCTGCATCCCCGGACGTAGCGAGAACGCAGTCAAGGTGGGTTCCAGTGGGCTTGTCTAGCGGGTGTGCAGCGCGTGCGTGTGTTTGTGCGTTCAATGCGTGGGTCGCGTTGTGTCGTGATGGGACGGGCGGCGAACTGAGCAAGCGTCTTTCCCTCGTTTTGCCTCGCCTTCTTCATTTTTACTGTGATATTTTACATGCCCGCCCGCTGCAGAACCACTGGAACGCCACGCTGCGCAAGCGCGTCACGCCCGAGAACCCGGCGGGCCCATTGAAGGAGTACCTTGACTCACTCAACCTGACAGTGGCGCCACGCAAGAGGGGCGGCGGCGGCGGCGGCGGCGGCGGTGGAGGCGGCGGCGCCAAGCGCAAGCGCAACAACAGGTGTGTGAGTTTGGGGCGTGCGGTGGGTGGTGTTGTGGCTTTTCGTCTGCCACCATTGTGCCTAGTGCACTTATATTCTCTGTGGCCGATACGCCCGCATTACGCCCCCCTAGTGCACTTGTACGACATTCCACGTGCTGTGTGTGCTGGTGTGTGCTCATGTGATTCTCTTCACATAAAGAACCGCAACTGCGCCCACAACCCCTAACCTACCTTTCGTAACCAGCGGCGTCACACCGCATGCCCGCATTGCGCACTTCCGTTGCCCTGCGCGCTTCCTTCCCTCGTGTTCTTCCTTGAAAAGCATGTACTTACTTACAAACGCACACACGCGCGAACCGCAGGGGCAGCCAGGAGGAGGACACGTCCGAGGACCCTGACGAGGACCTGCTGCCTGACGACCTGGATGACTCTCTGGACGACTCCACCACCAGCCGCACCGCACACACCGCAGCAGCGGCCGCGGCATCAGGCGGAGGAAGAGGCCGGACTGCCAGCCGCGCTACAACCACTGGCGGCGGCGGCGGCAGCCGCGCTGCACACGCCGCCGCCGCGGCCCGCACAACCTCGGCGCCGACTGCCGCCGCCGCCGTCACTGCCGCCACCGTCGCCGCCAACAGCCCGGACAGCTCGTCGGCTGGCGGCGCCGTTGGCCCGGCCGCGGCCGACGCCGCGCACTCGGCTGGCGGCGGCGCCGTTGTTTGCGGCGGCGCCTACAGCAGCGGCGGCGTGGTCACCTTCGCCGGCGCCGGCTTGCTGTGCAGCGCCGCTGTCCCCACCACCACCGTCACCACCGCGGCGGTGCCGCTGGCGTCAGACGCGGGTGTGGGTGTGGACGACGGTGCGGACGACCTGGCGCCTGGCGTGCGCCGCTCCTCCCGCCGCGCCGCACAGGTAGGCCGCGTTGAAGATGATGCCCTGCTGGGTTTTTTTAATGCCATATAATTGTCGCCTTCTGCACGATATTTCTTCGAACCTACCAAACCATGAATTACCGTGCTTGGTGTCAAGATTTCGGCCCGTGAAGTTCGGTGGTGGTCGTTGAATTTAGACGCCAAAACAACTTGTGCATTACTACTCACGATTACTACTTCATAGCTTTTTCTCCGGGCGTTGTGATCATTTGCAACAGTGTCCCTCGAGAGGTGCGCGAGAGCGCACTGGGTGGAGGGGCAAATACCACGGGGTTGTGCCTGCCCATGATGTTTGACCGGGTTGGTTGACAAGGGCGACTGGGTATGTGCGGGGACAAGCTGTCATGAGCAGGGAGATGTGTAGACGGCCCAGGGGCTCCCATGCGCTTCGGAGGCCGAAGTATAGGTGCAACCCTGCCACGCCTTGCCCGTGTCCGCCCGAAATTATACTAAATTTAGGTAAAATATACGGAAGCCCCCATGTCGCCCCCCCCCCGGGAATTCGTAAGCCTTGATAGCAGCACGCTACAAAATTCAGGTGCTTCAATAGCAGGCTGTGACATTTTTAGAACGCTTTCCGGTTGTCTATTGTGTCTGTCAACATAATCACATTAATTGTTTCTGCTGATCCGTGTCCGTCGCCCGCAGCTGAGCAGCCAGCGCCTGCGCGACATGGTGGAGGCGGAGCGCCGCCTGATGGACGAGCTGGCCGAGGACGAGGAGGCGCAGGAGCAGCAGCAGATGCAGGCCGCAGAGGCGGCGGAGGCGGCTGCAGGGGCGGCCGCAGAGGCGGCAGAGGCGGCAGAGATGCAGGCTGAGATGCAGGTGAAGCGAGCGGAGGCGGGCGAGCCTGCGGGCGCCAGCGTCGGCTCCGGCCGCGGCCACGGCGGCGGCGGCGGCGGCGGCGGCGGCGGCGGCGCCAGGGCCGAGTACGGCGCTGAGGCGGAGGTGTCCAGCGGCGGCGCGGCCAAGAGGCGGCGCCGCGACGGCGGAGGTGCGGCGGCGGCGGCGGCGGCGCAACGTGCCGGTGCGCCGCAGCGGCGCCCGCCCGCCCGCAGCGAGAGTGTGTGGTGAGTTTGCGCAGCGGGCGCTATGACGCCTTGCTTGCCGCGTTAGGCCAGCTGTTAATCTTCAAGCCTCTGTGATTGCCTCGCGCCTTATCTGACGCCCGCCTCCCTCTCGCACCCTTGCGTCCTTGTGTTTTGTTTTACAACCGTGCGCACTGCAGCGACAGCGCCGGCATCCGCATGGCCCCGCTCCAGAAGCCGCCGCAGCCCGCCCTGCCCAGCCAGCATCAACAGCAAGCGCTCCACCACCAACTCCAGCACCAGCATCAGCAGCCAGCGATGTCGCCCTTTGGCTACGCCGCCAGCCAGGCCGAACCCACCGCTGCCGCCGCCGCAGCAGCCGCCGCCGGCTGCATGGTAATGCCCCGCGTCGCGTCCAGCGCCGCCCTGGCGCCTGGCGCCGACGCCAGCGGCGGCGGTGGCGACCGTGCGGCCCTGGCACCCCCCGGCAGCATGCTGGCGCACGCCGCTACTGCCGCCTCCGGCTTCCCGGCGGCAGCAGCTGCTACCGCTGCTACAGCCGGCAGCCCCTACCACCCGCACCACCCGCACCAGCAGCAGCAGCACCCGGGGGGTGGCGGCGGCGGCTGGACGTCCATGCTGCCGTACAACTGGAGCACCAACAACATGCAACACATGGCGGCGGTGGCGGCGGCGCCTGGCGGCCCGGCGGGCGAGGAGGACGAGGTGAGGACGAGGCACACAGAACGGGAAACAGGACGAGTGCGTGCCCGCCCATGCCACTCTGTGTGTGTGTGTGTGTGTGTGTGTGTGTGTGTGTGTGTGTGTGTGTGTGTGTGTGTGTGTGTGTGTGTGTGTGTGTGTGTGTGTAACAACGGTTTACAGTTGTTTATCAGATCACGTGATCGTGTATCCGGACAACCCGTAGTTGCTAGTGCCAGGAGCGCATTAGCACCTTGTTTGTCGCGCATGTGTGTGTGTGTGTGTGTGTGTGCGCGTGCGTGCACGTCTTCTGTTGCAAAACTGAACAGAGTTTTTGCGCCTACCGGCTGCCTGCGCAGTTCCAAGCCTATCGCCGCAGCAGCAGCGGTGGCGGCGGGTGCTACAGCGGCGGCGGCGGCGGCAAGGTCCGACCCAAGGGCTCACCGCAACACGAGTCGGCCGCGCCGGCCATGCGCCACGTGAGCAGCAGCCACCGCCTGCACGGCCCCGCCGCCTCGGCCCAGCTGTCCCTCTCCCTGGACCCCATGCCCGCCGCCACCACCGTCACCACAGCCACCGGCGCCGGCGCGGCCGCCGCCGCCGCCGCCGCTGCCGCCACCGCCCCTGGCGCCGCCGGCGCCAGGGCGGCCGCCGCCGCCGTGGCCGCCGCCGGCCCTGCTGACGACGACGACGAGACGTGTCTGTTCCTGTCGCCGGCCGCTACTGAGATGACGACGGCGGGTGGCGGCGGCGGCCTGCGCCACGTGGCCAGCGGCAGCGCCCTGTTCAGCTACGACACCTCGGCGCCGCCGGCCCCGCCCCTGGCGCCGCCGCCGGCCCCGGCTCAGGAGGCCAGGCAGCAGCCCACCATGCCTGCTGAGCAGCAGCAGGAGCTGCAGCGGCAGCCGTCAGCGATTGCCTGCCCGCGGCCCTCCCTGGCGCAGCCGCAGCAGCAGCAGCCGTACGCGAACAGCCTGTGGCAGCAGCAGCCGCAACAGCCGCAGCAGCCGCAACAGCTGCAGCCGCAGCACCACATGCAGCACCAGCACATGCAGCACATGCACCTGCAACAATACCAGCAGCGCCAGCAGCCGCAACAGCAGCGCCCTCAACAGCAGCACCAGCAGCCGCACCAGCACCAGCAGCACCAGCAGCAGCACCAGGCGGGCGGCCGCCAGCAACACGCGCTGGCCCACCTGTTGCACCTGGCTCCCACGCCGCTGCCGCTGCGCGCCTGGACGCCGCCCAACCTGTTCGACACCGCCCACCTGCACCTGGACTTTGGCTGCCCCGACTCGCCGCTCCTGGACGCCCTGGGAGGGTCCGGCGGCGGCACTGCCGCAGCCGCCGGCGCCGGCAGCGGCGGCGCGGCCGCCACTGCCTGTACCGCTGGTGCGGCTGCTGCTGCTGCTGCTGCTGAGGCAGCTGCTGCCGCGGTGCCTGCTCCAGGTGCGGGTGTTGGTGCGGGCGGTGACGGCAGCAGCTCCACCAGCTCAGCCCCGTCGGGTGAGGCCGGCGGCAGCGGCAGCGGCAGCGGCGGGGCCGAGCCCGGCACCGCCCGCAGCGTGCAGGCTGGCGCAGCAGCAGAGGCGGCGGCGGACCGCAGCGACGCAGCCGTGATGCAGATGATGAAGCGGGAGAGCAGCTTCGGCTTCCTTGCTAACGCCGCCGGGGCTGCCGCCGCCGCCACGGGCAGCCTTACGGTCGGCAGCGCGGCCCCTGCTGCTGCTGCTGGTACGGCTGCTGCCGCGCCCTCTGCGGCTTGGCCCGGGGCCCTGCAGGCCTGCAACGCCGCCGCCACCGCCGCCGCTGCTGCGGCCGCAAGCGCTACCGCCTCCGCCGCCAGCTCGCAGGCCATGCCGTCAGCGCCTTCCTCGCCGGGCGTCTGGCCGCCGGCTGCGACGGCGGCGCCAGCGCTGCCCTACCTGCCGCCGCTGGCGCCTCTGGGCGGGCCGCCGGCGCTGCCGTCGCCGCCGTGCTCGCCGCTGATCTGGAACGGGCTGGGCATGGCGGCGCCGCTGCCGCCGCAGATGCACCACGCGCTGCTCGGCAGCACGTCGGCGCCGCCGCCTCAACACCAGCAGCAGCAGCAGCAGCAGCAGCACCACCAGCAGGCAGCGACGGCTGCGTCTGCCGACGCTGCTGCTAGTACCGCTGGTGCGGGTGCGGGTGCGGGTGCCGCTCCTGCCGCACCGTACATGCTGCCTGCCGGCTACTACTACCACCCCGGCCCCGTGCCGACTTGGCACCACCCCGTCAGCAGCTTCCACGGCCCCCTGTACGGGCCCGTGACTTACCCGCCCATGCCGGCTGCAGCCGCTGCAGTGCCCGCGGCTGCGGCTGCGGCAGTGCCGCAGTAAACAGCCAGCGGCAGCTGCGCTGCTGCCGCCAACAGGCACTGGGCGCGAGTGCTGGCAGGCGGGGTGGTTCGCCGTGTGAGCGTATGTAATAATAGACCAGCACATTTAAGGCCCTTGTATCATTACATGACAGCTGTGGGAGAGGAAGTGAGAGAGGACGGAGAGGAGGGAGTCGGCAGCGTATGGGGTCTTTGGAATCGAGTTGCCGGTCCCTTGGGAGCTGTTGATAGCCGCCGCCCTTGATTGTAAGTTGTATTATTATCGACGAGAGTGGGGAGGCTTAATGATTGAGAAATTGGAAATGCAAGCAGGAGCGCTGGAAGGTCCGCAGGAGTGGCGCAGAAAGAGCTTTGGCTCTGGCACGTCACGGCCCCGGCCAGGAGCGAGGAGACGGTTGATTGTTGTGTACCGCAATTCACCTGTTGAGTTAGAAAATTGGAAGAAATTGCGAGACACCGTGGGCAGAACGTGCAGCTGCAAAGCTTCTGGGGCGATCCTGGAACACGCACGATGTGGGGTGTTGCCGCGTGAGAAAGGTTGTGGTGCGCAAGAGAGTTCAGCGCAAGTCCTCGAGAGAGAAGAGCAATACATACGTTGGCAACTATAAGGTTAGTCATCGGCGGCCGAGGCGTACACGGGCGTCATACTGGCGTCAGCCTCGAGCCTTTGGCCGACTTGGGTAGCTGGCAAGGAGCGGTGACTAAACCAAGCAAAACGAAGAATTCGCGTGGGCACTTCACATTGTGGTGTACCGTACTTGGAAGTCACATGGAGCTGCGCAGGAGGCGCGTTGACGCCTGGCTGATGGGCGTGGCTGCTGTTGAGGTGAGGTGAGGGAGGGGGGAGCACAGCACGGGAGCACAGGTGAACGGCAGCGGTGGCAGAACGGGGCGGGGAAGGCACCAGGTGGCAGTACGTGTGCACATGTTGCGGTCGGTCGTGAGTGCATACTTGCGCGGTGATGGACTGGTGGGCTGTTGATGCCTGGCAGCGTGCATGCACCAACGCTCTGCACAACAAACTTGAGTTGTCGGTGGCAGGAAACTGGGAACCCACACACATCACACGAGCTAGAGATGGAGAGAAAGGTTGGGTTTGCCCCGGTCGTGCAGGTGCGGTTGAGGACGACAGACGACGGCGCAGTCCGCCGCGAGTGAGCGATGTACGGCTAGCATGAAGAACAAGAGCAAATGCATGGAGGTGTGCGAGAGGGTGTACAGTCTGTGCGGTGCGTGGTGCATCTGCATAGCTGCAGCCGCTGGCGCATGAGCACGCGGCAAGTAAATAAACAGTTGCATCAGTTAGCAAACGCCGTGAAAGCATTGAGGCAGTATACCTAGGTGCTCTCATGAAGGCCCGGAAAAAAGGAGCCAGCCCCACGGGCTCCGTGGCGGTTGGAAGGCGGTGTTAGTCGTGGTGGTGTTTGCGGTGCCGGTGGTGATGGTGCATGAGTTGCGGTGAGTTTGTGCCGCTGGGCGTGTGGGAGGACCAGCTGCCTGTGTGGTGTGGCGGTGCCGCACGGTGAAGAGAGCCTGCATGCACGATGCCGCCATTAGGCCTCGGCGCTGCAACCCATATCCGAGAATGCATTACAATTCTTTGCTACAGCATTGCGTATCGAAGCAGGGTTGCCGAGGACGAAGCGGGGGAGGTGGAGAGCCCAGCGGGCTTGGCGCTCGGGCCTGATACGTTTCGCGCAGGCGTGGCCCGACGTGGAGGTTGGCCCTTGAAAAGAAGAGCTGGGAGAAGCAGGCGCCTTGTGAGGAGTCTGTAGGTGCTGAGGTGTGCTGCGCCCGGCTTGGGCCGGGCCGGGCTGGGAAGAGGTGAGGCTGTGGCGGCGGCAGCCGGCCGCAGGCGGTGGCACTAGCCTGCTACCGCGCAACGCGGCAGGAAGCCAGATTGCGAAGATCAAGGCACATGGCGCAGATGGATGAAAGTTGCGCAGATGAAAGCAGGAGGTGGTTGCGAGGGAGGAGTGCGATCCGGCTATTCTGGATGGAGCACCCGACCGGTATGTGCGTGTGCGAGTGCGTGTGCGTGTGCACGTGTGTATGTACGCGCGTGTGTGTGTGTGTGTGTGTGTGTGGAGACGAGCAGGCCCGGCGATTGCTGTAGCCCAGTGGCTGACATGTGCACAGAGTTTGGCTGTCAAGGGAGGTAATGTGGTGTGCAAAGTCCTGACAGTGCGATTGATGTTCTCATTATGTTGCCCCTTTTACTTAACGGTGCAAAGAGAGGCAGGAGGAGGGCCGGCTGCCAGCGCCGCAGACCATGCGGACTCACCCCAGCTGCCCCTCCTGCCGTGACGTGCGATTGACACGGGTAGCTCTCTTGCCTTCGTGGTTGTTCATTTGCATGTCTGTAGCATTATGTTGCAGATGGGTAGCTGCTGCAGTTGGTCTATGGTGCGTAGTTCGTGTGTGCATGTGTATCGCCTGGTGCGCTGTAGCGCTTGCCCATTTGGGCGGATGGCCTCGAGTGGTGGGGGTAGTGGTGGCACGCGGCCAAGGTGTTGCGCAGCAGCAAACACGCTGAGGCGCAGGGTCCGCCCGCACTGTACTTCAGTGACGTAGGAATTTACTATCTGCAAAAATCGAATGTCGTTGGTCAAGAATTGTTGTTGCTATAGAAGCTTACTCATTGTTGTATGTATTATTTCCTCCACGCATTGCTGCGGCGGTCGCACGGGCGCCTGGGGACTGGCTGACTGCACGAGTTGCGCCCCAGCCCCCAGGGTCTGCCCCGGCTCCCAAGGCTGCATCAGGGATGGGGCACGTGGACAGCGAGAAGGATAGGCACCGTGCTGCTGCGGTGACACGCTGGGCCCGCATTGATTGACAGAGAGGTGACGAACTGTTTGAGGGCGAAGGCCTGGGAGGTGGTGCACGGCAGCAGGGGCGCCTGCAGTGTGTGCTTAGTAGTGAGGGGCGGCGGCACGGCACGGCCGCAGCTCACATGAGCGCGGCTCTTGATGTCGCTCGTTCCCTGTCGACGAGGCTGACGGGGCTGCGTCCAGCTATGCGGTGATAGCGCACTGTCTATTGAGGTGGAACGACGAGAATAAGTTACAGGCAGGATCCCCACAATGAAAGGGCTACCAAGCGCACCGGTGCACGGCATTATTTGGCATGTAATGAACCATTGCTCACTGCCCCTGAGCAGCTAGAACGCGGCCGGGCGGGGGCGTCTCGTCCGGGCGCTA
Source organism: Chlamydomonas reinhardtii (assembly GCF_000002595.2). Lineage (NCBI taxonomy): Eukaryota > Viridiplantae > Chlorophyta > Chlorophyceae > Chlamydomonadales > Chlamydomonadaceae > Chlamydomonas > Chlamydomonas reinhardtii. Next base: position 4,964,144 of record NC_057004.1, on the reverse strand, counting down.
GAGAGCACCAACACTGCAATTGCCACCACACAAAGCAAAATGGCGGTTGGTCCACGCCTGGTGCTGGCGTGGGTCCTCTCCAATAGAGACACAACCCACAGCCGCTCAGCCTCCGCGTTTAGACACAGGAACCCAGCGGCACCCACACACCCAGCCATCAATCATCAAACGTGATCTTCTTTCCCGCCGGCGGCAGACGTGCCACCGCCTTTTGCTGCTGCCGCTGCAGCTGCCGCGCCGCCCAGGAGGGGTGCACCGACTCCGCCCCCGCCGCACCCGCACTCGCACCAGAAGCGGCCGCCGCGCCACCGCCACCGCCATCCCCACCCCAGCCCCTGCCACCGCCGCGGCCTCCACGCCCCCCGCGCTCCGACGGCCCGCCTCTCCCGCCACCCCGGCTCGTCGCGACCCCCCGCCCACCATCGCGGCCACCAAAACCACCCTCCCAACCACCTCGGCCCGCCCCTCCATAGCCTCCACCACCAAATCCACCTCTCCCACCGCGACCGCCGCTGTCGCGGCCGCCGCCGCCGCTGCCGCCGCGCTCCTCCCACCGCCCACCACGGCCACTGTGTCCGCCGCCTCTCGCCATCTCGCCACCGCCCCGCCCGCTTCTGTCGCCAGCACCACCATCGCGCGGCGGCTGCGTCCGCCCTCGAGCCGGGGCCGCAGCGGCCGCCGGCGCGGCGGCGGCGGCAGCGCCAGAGGCCCCCGCATCCCCATCCCCCTCGCCATCATCGTCAAACGAGATCTTCTTGGGACCCGCCGACGCCGCCTGTGCTAGCAACTGCTTCTGCCGCAGCTTGGCCGCCCAGGAGGGATGCAGCGCCTCAGCCGCGGCGGCCGCCCCAGCCGCGCCGCCAGCACCCGCCGCGCCCGAACCGGCGGCGGCGCCGGACTTGACGGCGGCGGCGATGAGGTCAGGTGGCGGCGGCGATACGGACTTGGCGGGGCCGCCGCCCTGCAGTTGCAGCATGTGCCAGTTTGGGTCAGGGACGGAGCCATGAGCCAGACGTGATGAGCCGACATCAGCATCACCGATATACGAGACCATGCCAAGTAGCGTATGCGCGCTTGCCGTTCCAGCACCGCAGCCGAAACGCCACCCAACCCCTACGCACCCACACGCGCCCGCCGTACACACGTGCCCATACACACGGACCCTCGCCCCGGCACCCACGGGTTTTTACCTTGATGTGGTTGGCGTCTCCGCCGTACATCTGCTCGTACATCCGCCGCCGCGCCTTCTGCCCCAGCCGGTTCTTGGGCTTCTTCTCTTTGAGCGGATCTCCGCCACCCGCACCTCCCTTGTCCTTGCCCTGGCCCTTGCCCTCGGCCTCCGCCTTTGCGCCCTTGGCCCCGGGGGCCTTGCCGCCCGCCGCCTCCTTTCCGGCGGCGCCCTCCGCGCCCCGCTTCTTGCCCTTACCCGGAGCCGCCTCCGCTCCGACGGGCTCCTTGCCAGCCGCCTGCTTCGCCTTCCCCTTCGTTTTGGCCTCCGTCATTGCGGGCCCCTTGCTGCCGCCGTCGGCGCCGCGCAGCAGCTTGGCTGGCGCCGCGGCCTTGCCGACGTCACCGCCCGCGACCTCAGCCGCCGGCCGCTTCTTCCCAAACGCCGCCGCCGCCGCCGCGCCCTTGGCCGCCGCCTTGGCGCCCTTCGCGGCAGCTGCGGCTGCGGCAGCGGGCAGGTCAAAGTCTTCGCTATCGAAGCCGCCATCACCATCCCCCTCGCCATCGCCGCTCGCGCCGCCGCCGCTGCCGCTGCCGTCGTCTCCGCCCTCGCCGTCCTCGTCCGCATCCTCATCGCCCTCCCCGCTGTCCCAGCCCTCGAGCCCCAGCCCCGCGGCCCCGCCCGCGTCCCGCCGGCCGTCGGGCCCGCCGCTGCTCTCCTCCAGGAACGCGTCAATCAGCGCGTCCTCAATAACCCCGCTGTCCTCCTGCTCCTCCTCCTGCTCCTGCTCATCGCCCTGCACCGCCTGCGCCTCGCCATCCTCCTCCTCGCCGCCGCCACCGCCGCTGCCGCCGCCGTCGCTGTCACCGCCAAAATCGCCGCCAACACCTAGCGCCGCCGCAGCCACCGCTGCCAGGCGTCGCCGCTTCGCCGCATACCCCAGGCCCCCCTCTTCCTCGTCGCCCTCACCGTCTCCTTCCTCCTCTGTCTCCTCCTCCTCCTCCCCGCCGCTGGACTCGGCGGCAGCGTCCCCCGCCTGCTCCTCGTCATCCCCCTCCTCCTCCGCCTCCGCCTCCACCTCTTCCGCCCCCTCCTCCTCCTCCTCCTCGTCATCGCTGCCGCTGCCACTGGCGGCGCCCGCGCCCTCCCGGTCGGGGCCAAGTGCAGCTGCACGGAACACGGAGCGGCGCACGCACAGGCAACCACGAAAATATGGCGTTGAGTCAGAGAGCGAAGGCAAAATGTGGGGTGCAGGAGTGTGTTGAGTGTGTTTGGTCATCGGCCCAGTCACGTGTTGCACCCGGGCGCTCTGACATCCACCACACGCTGCCGCCGTCGTCCCTGCTACGCGCGCCGCGCCCTGCCATTTTGACCCCAACTCCTTTCTTATCCGTTTTCGTGTTTTTATGCCACCTCACTCACCGGCCTTGAACTTGCTTGCGAAGTCGCGGCGGCACTCGTCCACCTGTTTGCGCACACATGAGGCCCGCATCAGCCGCACCGCCAGCACACCCGCCACGCCACCAGCACCAGCACCACTGCCGCCGCCGCCGCCGCCGCCGCCGTCACCGCCGCCACTGGCGCTCCCTGTGGCGGCAGCACCCGCGGTGCCATCGCCGTCCTGCGCTGCTGCTGCCACATCCGCAACAGCAGGCGCCGCCTCCCCGGCCACCGCAGCCGTGCCGGCAGCAGCATCGGCGCCGGCAGCGGCAGCAGCCACCTTGCCGCCCTTCTGCTTCTGCTGTTGCCCCTTCTGCTTCTGCTGCTGTCCCTTCTGCGGCTTGGGCGGGCGGCCGGCGGTGGTCGCCTCGCGGACCAGCGCCTCTGGAAAGCCGGAGCGGAGCGCCAGCTACAAGCAGATGGCGAGGGCGCAGTGACACACGGTGCGCACAGCGGTGGCAATGATCAGACGGCTAACATGACGGCTGCAGATGTTGACACACGACAAGCAATACCTGCGCCGTCCCATCTGACGCACTGGGCCCCGGACGACGCGCACACACGCGTACGCACGCACGCAACCCCCGCCGCCCCCCCGCCCACACATGAACACACATGCACAAAGAAGCCCTTTCAAGGCAACACACGAGACCGCAGCCCCCGCCGCACCTGCACCGCTATGGGCTCCAGATCCATCGCTTTGGCCACCTCCAACTGCGCATCCAGCTTTTCCCGCTCACTGCCGCCCGCCTCGCCGCCGCCGCCGCGTCCCTTGCCCTTGCCGGGTGTGGAGGCTGCTGCCTCCACGCCCGCCGCCGCCGCTGCTGCCGCCGCCGCCACCTGCTGCTGCCGGCCCTGGCCCTGCGTCGCCAGCTGCGTGATGCGGCGTTTGATCTTTCGCAGCTCGAATGTCCGGGCTGTTTTGAGGGCCTGTAACAAAGCGATGGACGCCGAGAACGGCAGCAGTTAGTCGACGGTGTGCGTGATGGCGTCGTGGGTTCAACCTGATAACACCAACAAGCTTCAGCAGGAACGGAGCTTTCATTTGTGTGCATGTGACCAAGGAAAGCCCTGTACCTTCTGCAAGGTGCGGACGCAATGGAACAGCCACTTGCGCTGGGCCTCAGGGCTGCAGGGCAGTGATCCAGGTGGGTCCATTCAAAGAAGCGTTAGCCGGGCAACTGGTGTAACAAGAAGAAGTGTTGGCCGGGCAACCGGTGTAACAAGCATGGATCTCTACACGCACCGTACGCCACACGGGACCGGTACCTGCTCCCGCCCGCCCGCCCGCCCGCCCGTCTCCACACGCACCCTGTGTCCCTGTTCACAGGCTTGCCGAAGCGGCCGCGCCCTCCTGCCTTCGACAGGCCAGAAGCCGGCCTCAACTGCATACACACACACCATAAACCAGTACTGCATGAGGTGACGAAAGCCCTGAACAGTAGGCGGGGATTGCTGGACGACGACAGGCGACTAGAGGACGTCTGAGAGGAGGTCCTGCGACAGGGAAAGAAACCTGCGCACCTTGCCGCCACCACGCCCGCCGCGCCCACCGCGCCCGCCGCCAGGCTCCCGGCCCCCTCCACGTCCGGGCTTCATCGTTGATACCAGCGCCTACAGTCGCCGCGGCATGAACAGGTGGAGACTACTGTCGACGCGTCGGCGCGTCGATGACTGTTGAGGTTCTGCGTGGTCTCGTCGAGGCGGCTTTCTAAAAACGCTTTGATGTTGTGACTAGACTCGGCATACAACACATATATGTTGTAATGATGAAGCTTGCCTTTTCTTCATTAGCCTATGCACGCAATTGCGCCGGCGGCAATTTGCCCATTGAGCGCACAATAAATGACTTGAAACTAAAAATACTATTCAATCTACCTACCTGACAAACTTTGAACACCAAACAAGGAAAATGGCGCAAGACGGCTTGCTAGACAACCGGAAGAAGAGCGTGCTTACGCCAAAAGCACTTTGCGCAGTCTTTCTGGGGTGAGATAGTTATCAATAATACACTTACGCCAGAGGACTTGATAGGGCTTGACATCCGAATCGATTGACCACAGGTTGAGCTTCTCCTGCATGTTTTATGCGCTGATGCACTACATCCATGTAAGTAAGGCATAATCAGGCTGGGGAGCGCCGGGTTTGCGGCGAACCGGCCCAGAAAACCTCCCACGCGCCCCCGCACGTGCGTGTGCCCAGGCCTTTCGCCTCCCGACTCTCCTCCCGCTTTGCCCCCCCCCCCCCCGCACAGACGGAAGGCATCGCCCACCCCGGCGTCCTCATGCTCCTACCAGTCTGCACGGTTGAGTCTATCGTCACCTTAATACGCGCGTAGACCACACCACAGCTCTGTGCGCAGCGGGTGGAGGCCAGGGTGGCACCGGTCTCACTGCCTGGGCGTCTAAGGCTCCTCACGGCCGCTCTCTGCTAAATCCCCACTCCCCATTCCCGAACAGATCATTTGGATGGCACTGTTGATACCCCTCCTGACCTTCATAGCCTATCAGGTGCGGCAACCTAGCGATCGGGGCAGGTAGCAGCGCTGCATGTTCGGGTTATGGCAGCTCGTCCAGGTCTTGAAGACAGGTCGGCGACCCATGCCGGGTCGAGGGTGGCCGCCCGATGCGAACGCGTGTGTTGATGAGCATAGGGGAGAGGAGCGAACTGGGTGGGACTGTGTACGTGGTGTAGGCATCGTTTCCACCAGCCCCGCTGGCTGCGGCGGGGCGCCCACCCACCCACCGCCCTCAGAGGCGGCTGAGCACACAAACCCGCTGTGCACTGGTGGCCCCGTCTTTCCATGAAAACTTACTGCTCCGGCTTCTACTCCGAACCCAACTCCAACATACCCCAACTACCACCTGCAGGATGACTTCAAAGCCCTCAACCCGCTCCTGCCCATGCACTACATCCTCATAGCTAAGCGCACTTTCACGGCCATGAAGAACAACGATTTCAAGGTAAGCTACCCCAGCAGTCCCCTCGCGTGGTTTGTTGCATCGCTGTGTTGCTAGGCACCCAGCTGCACCGCTCACACATGGCCACGCCACGACTCCGCCGCCACACCGATTTGCCGCATGCGTGCCTGGGGAGTGCGGGGCGCACGGCTTGCCGTCCAGGTCCCAACCTCACGCCCGCATCCTCTGGGCCCCGCCCGACCCTGTGTGCGCTGGAACCTGCAGGTGTCGGAAAAGAACCTCTAACAGCAGGGGTGTCACGCGGCATGTGTCTCACGCGCGGCCCTGGATGCCGGCAGAGAGCTAGGGCCACGCCCGCGGTGGGCGTGATGCAACCGTGGAGGGAGCATCACGGATGAGGCGCTGAACGGGCATGACCCGAAAGCGCTTCTGTGCCGCGTGCATGGTCGTGAGATACCGGAACACTGCCGTGCATCTTGATCTCACTCCGCTCTCTGTTGACAGAGGTGCAAGCGGTTGAGCCGTGCTGTAGCGCTCGCTACGCTGCCCCAAGCGGCAAGGCAGTACTGTGGAAGCTGGGTCACACACGCATTCATGGCTGTAAGTAATTGTGTTGGTGAGTAATGCATAGAGGCACCCCAAAAGGACAGGGTCTCGAGCACCTGTGGCCAACGAGGTAGGCATTTGGTTGCAGGGGCAATAAAAAGCGTTGCAGTGCAGTCGGCGGTACCGTGTGAATCCGAGGTTGGGCAATGTGTTCTACCCACCGGGGCGGTCGATGCTGCGCGGCGCGCGCGCGTCCACTGGGCTGTGAGTGGTGCGGCTGCGGGAAGAGTTGCGAATTTGTAACCGGTGTTGCCGTGCGAGTTGGCGCTGCCTGGCATCCAACGCTGTGGTGCACAGAAGACGTGATGCATCAAACGTACTGCGCACCGGTACGAAAGCAATTGGGGCTTCTTGGCGTGATGCGCTTTGTCTCGCTGTTCACACACCTGCGCGTCTGCGCAGCAGGACCCCGGATTGGACCCCGGCATGCAATCAGGTGCCGGGCGATGAAGTTCGTCGCAGGAGCGTGTGGCCGGGAAAGGCTGGCTGAGGCTGGCTGGGTTTGTTTATTGCAAGGCGCAGAGCACTGGCGTAGTGCGCGTGCCGAGGCGATAGTTTCTCCTTCCTGCCAAAATGTAACAAATGCAATCGCTTTCAGCTCAAGGACGGGCACAGGACATCACCGGAACCCCTAGCCATGAACGCAGTGCGGGGCATACCAAGTACACACCGGAGCAGCCCCCCCCTTGTCTTCAATGGACTCACGAACACAACTTTCGCGAGTTCCGTCTCCCCTAAACCCTGAATTCCAGCCCCTCAGACGAAGCAAGCATGGTGTTCAAAGAAACCCACCGTGCCGGCGCACGCTAAACGCAGGCCGTCCTGCACCAGAACACCACAGGCCGGCTCACGGGCCCCACGCATAGGGTGCCAACGCACGTGCACACAGCTGCTATGCTTTCCATTCTTATTATGAAAGCCCCTCTTATTACACAAAGCCATAGGGCCAACTGGTACGGCCCCCGGCCGCACTAGGCTCAGGGCTTCAAATCAATAACCCCCTTATCCCTTATTCTTCGGCCCTATCCTTCCCTCCGGTACCCCCACATGACCTGCCGTTGCATGCACTCACCGGACACATAGCCAGAAAGCAGAACGCGAGACCATTTCGTTAAGCAGCGCCCCACAGCTCCTACTCAGCCGACCTAGCCACCCAGCAATCCATGCTCTCCTCTTCGGGTCCAGGTAACATCAGCATTGCTGATGCAAAAACAACTTCGTTCGAAGATGGGGCCGGGTGCCATCGTAGCGTGCCTGTGCCACACAGCACCGCACAGTCACACGCATCCAAGCGTAAACCACGGAAACTTCTGAAATGCAATGAATACTATCACGCGTATGACGGCGTGAAAGGCGAAACACGATAAGCTTGAGTGATAGGCTCCCCGGTGAGACGTGCCCTGGAGGCCGCTACCATTACCTGCGACACCGCCGGTTATGGCGGCTCCCCAGGCATGAAAGAATTATAGCATACTATACGAGGGTTGGAGTTAACAACGTGCTCCCACGCACGCCAACCATGTTCATCTAACAACGTGTTCCCATGCACGCCAACCGTGTTCATTAATCCCTTCTCGAATGGGACGACCGCGCCCAAGCCTGCTTCCATCGCGCTGTCCCAGCCAAGCACACTGTACCGAATTGTCAGGCAAAACACACATAAATCCGAGTACCCTTGACCAGCCCTTCTTGTCCATTCCTTAAGACCTGTTCACCTCGAACCCGATAACTGCAGTTTCCATAGTTTCAACGATACATGCCAAGATGTAACAAGATTAAAGCAGACTTCTTACCGCGCCGAGGTACGATGCCGCACCCAACCAGATCCCACGCGGCCACGCCCAACCGCGCAAGCCCCCAAACAGACCGCCACGCCCCGTCCATTAAGCCAACATAAAGCCTCGTCATGTTTTAAAACTGTTTCAATTGCGAACTTGCCACTTCCGGGCCTGGCTACCATGCCGCATCACGTTGTTGGGCGCCAAGTCCCACCTATCCCACCAGGTGACACCTGCAACTGTATTCTGTAGTCTTGGCCCCATCTTCATCCGATTTCAGTGCCACACGCCCACACCCCTGCGGGATGGAAGGATCGCGAGCGGCTGGCCGATTCATTTATTTTTGCTGTCGTGTATTATTTCAAGATCGATTACGACTACACTGCTTACTTTCATTCACACCGGCGTGACTGGGCTCTATGGGTTATTCGATGCCGCACGCACGCATGGGCAGTGCCTTCTCTCCTCCCGCCGCACACAACTCCAAACCTGCGCCGCGCCAGCGCGGGTGCGTGGCACAACCTTACCGCTTCCTGCCGTTGCCACGTCTGGCACCCTGCCATCAGGCCCCCAGAGGAGCTTGTACATCAGGCTAGGGCTGCTGCATCGGGGCGTGGACGTCAATGTGCTGCATGATGCCGCTCGCGCCGCCGGCGCCGCTGCCGCCCACTGCCGCCACTTGCGCCAGCGCACTGCCGCTGCGGACGGCGCCGCCCAACGAGCCGATCGCCTGCACCTGGTGCAAAAGTGCAGAGCCCGCCCCCATGCCCAATCCCAAGCTCACGCCGCCGCCTGCTCCAGCCACTGGCAGCATACCCGTGGCGCTGGCGATGCCTCCCACTGCCAGCAGAGGCGGTAAGTCGCCGACTGGTAAGCTGACTGTAGCAAACATCGACAAGTCAGCCGTGGACATGTGTGACAGGCTACTGCCAGGTTCGCCGCCGCCACCGCCGCCGCCGCCACCGCCGCCGGCGCCGAGGCCCGCCGCAGCGCAGTGCGCCGCTACTGCCGCAATCTGCTGCCCGGTCGCCAGCACGACACTGAGACGACGCGAGGTGTGCGGCGCCGCCGGCATGAGGCCGCTGACGGCCGCGCTGCCACCCGCGCCGCCGCCGCCGCCGCCGGTACCGCCCGCGCCAACAGCCGCCGCGCCGCCCGCGGCGCTCTGCGCGCTCGTGCGAGTAGGCATGCCGTCTGCGTCCACAGGCCCAGTGCCGCCGCCAACGGCGGCTGTGCCTAGCCTGTTGTTCCTGCTGCCGTTGGCGGTGGCGGTGCCCGTGCCCATGCCCGTGCCCATGCCCGTAGTGTCGGCGCCGCCACCTCCGCCACCTCCTGCCCAGCCGGTGCCGCAGTCGCTCGTGTCCATCCTCATCATCACCACGCCCGGCTGCTGCCCCGCCTGCCCCAGCTGCACGTGCCCCTGGCCCTGCTGCAACCCCTCCAGCAGCCGCTCCCGTGTGGCCTCCCCGCTTGCGCCGCACCCTGCCGCCCCCGCCGCCCCCGATGCCGCCGCCGCCGCCGCCTGGTCCTCCTCCTCCTCGTCAATCCGCACCAGCAGCAGCTCCACCGGCTCCTGCAGCCCGCGCAGCACCGCGCGGCCCATGCTCATGGCTGAGTAGGGCCGCCACGGCGCCACCGGCACTGCCGGCGCCGCCACCTCCTTCAACACACCGGGTGCGGGCGCCTGAGGCGCGGCCTGCCGCACGCTGCGGGTGTAACCCAGGGCGGAGGCGGAGGGCGCGGAGGGCGCGACCCGAGCCGTCACTGGCTGTGGACTCGGCATTGCCACCGCCGCTGCCGCAGCTTGCGCGGCCTGGGCGGCGGCGATGGCCGCCGCGTTTTCCGGGGAGTTGGCGGCGCGGCGGGTGGCGGCCGCGGAGGCCGCCGCCGCCTGCCACAGATCTCTCGAACACAGCACTTGGCCGCTTGTGGCGCTGTTTGCGATGCGCGCGGCGCGGTTCATGACGCGGCCGCGGTAGGCGAGGCGGCCGGTGGCGGCGTTAATGGTGGCGCGCACGGGGCCAAAGTCCAGGCCAGCCTGTGGGCATAGTGCAGGTGTGTGCGGGAAGCCTACGGTAAGTATGTGTTGGTGTGCGTGTGCGCATGGATAAAGGCTGGTGAAAGTGTGCGAGGTAAGCCACGATCAGCATCCAAGCGACTGCACAACGTAAGGAACAGGCGCGCCGCGGTGCCACCTAGCACCTGCGACCTGCAGTCAAAGGGTCCAGAGCGCGGCGTTCACCAGTCCCCTGCCTCTTCCCCCAGCTCTCCCCAGTCCCACATCCCTGGTGCCCACCCCTCCTCCCTCCTTACCTTGACCCTCAGGCCCCTGAACAGCACCCGGTGCGACAGCTTGCCGTCCGGGTCCACCCCCGCTACCGCCAGCTCCTCGCACAGAGCGTTCTCAAGCAGCGCTGCCGGCCTGCGGGACACCACGACAGCAATGTGGCCGGTCGAAGGCGGGGTCGGGTGCACGGCGGCGTGAGGGACCCTAGAGACAGCGGTACGGGCAAGAGCTCGCAAGTGGATTCGCCCACCGTCAGATTGTAGCGTGCCGGCAGCACAAGCCACCGGAAATGCGAATGTAAGTGCTCGTTGAACTAGCCATCTGCACAGGACTACTCTGCTCCCGTCCCCGCGGCGCCCGCCGCCTCGGGGCACGCACCAGGGCTGTGTGGGCATGGCGGCGATGGTCTCCAGGCAGGTGGACACCGCCAGGCCCGCGTCACTGAACGCCGCCAGCACCAGACCGCCAGTGGCCTCCACCTGTGAGGCAAACGCCACGCCAGCACCAGCAGTAGGAAACCGCGCAACACAGGTGTCGGCCTGCCTCACGACCTCACGCACCAGCATTAACATCAGCATCAGCATCAGCACCAACAACAATCTGCGGCCATAAGCGATGCCTGCAGCAAGCAAGCTCGCCCGCGCACGCCCGCTCCAGCACTCACGATGTAGCCACCGCCGGCGCCCGCCACGCCTCCGCCCAGCCCGTCGCCGAAGCCGGACGGGCCCCGCGCCAGCTGCCGCGCCAGCTCCGTCTCGAACAGCGCCAGTGCCCTGCGCGCCACCGCCACGTCCCAGGCCAGCAGCGAGGCGGCGCCCACGGCGTGGATGAAGGCCACCGCGGCGGAGCCCACCGGTGCGTCCAGCACCCCCGCAGCCAAGGAGGACCTGTGGGAGAGGGAGAGGGCGCAGTGTGTGTGCGTGGGAGAGGGAGCGGGCGCAGTGTGTGTCTGTGTGTGTGTGTGTGTGTGTGTGTGTGTGTGTGTGTGTGTGTGTGTGTGTGTGTGTGTGCGAGACAGGCGGGAGGTGCGTTGTCGCGGCCGGCAAGCCAGCCCGCGTACAAGCACATGTTGCGCGCAGGCGTGCAGACTACGGTATGTTACACCGCCGCCTGGTCACAAAACACGCGCACACCACAGCCACAGCCACGGCCACAGCCACACGTGCCTGACGGTCAGTGGCGGGAACAGCGCCAGACGGCCCGCCAGCCCGCCGCCCACAGCCTGGTACACCTGCTGCGGCGGCAGCTCCCGCTCCAGCACGTGCTGCCCCATGTGCAGCCACAGCACGCCCGCCAGCCGCCCGCGCTGCTGCTCCTGCCGCTGCTGCGCAAAGGTGGAGTCGCTCAGCAGCACCTGCCCGCCCGCGGCGGCGCCGTTGACGGCGCGCGCCAGCCGCATGGCGGCGCCGCCGTAGTGCTGCCGCGCCTCCGCCGCGTTGTACGTCACATCCACGGCGTCCAGCACGCCCGACGCCAGACCCACGCGCACCCGCAGGCCACGAAAGGTGAGGACGCGAGCACCCGTGGCGGCGGAGCCGGCGGCGCCGCCACCGGGCTGGGCGGCTCCGCCGCTCAGCGCGCCGCTGCCTAGCGCCGTCAGCCGGAGCGACAGCCCGCGAGAAATCTGGCGCTGCGGCGGCGGCACCGCCATCGGCAGCGTGCCGCTGCCTTGCGAAACGGGCGCGGCGGCGGCGACCGCCGCCGCCATCGCGAACGGCGAGTTGCTGTGGGACGCCGGCGGCATCATGCCACCAGTGCTGGCACCATTGCCGGCGCCGCCACTCTCATAAGTCGCCAGGGCTCCCGAGTCCTTGATGGACGCGACGCTTTGGAGCTCTCCCACAGACGCCGGCGCGGCGCCGGCGGCAGCGGCTCCGCCGCCGCGCACGCTGGTATCGCCGCCGCCGGCCGACAGGCGCTGCCACGCCTCGCACACGTATGTGATCAACGCGCGCGGCTGCAGCGGCTGCGTCGCCATGTGGGGCGAGTGGGGCGACGCCAGTGAGGGCAGAAGACTGCCGTTCATGAGCCTCGCCACGGCCGCACGACCGCGGGCCCCCGCCGAATGCATCGACGCCGGCTTGCTGGCACTGCCCATGCCGCCGCCGCCGCCGCCGCCGCCGCCGCCGCCGCCGGAGGGCCGTCCAAAGGGCGCTACCGGACCGCTGACCAGGGTGCCGCTCGGGTAGAGTGCGCTGCTGGGACCCAGTGGCGTCGAGGTGCCGCCGCCGTCGGCCGCCACTTTGTCGATCTGCAACGACACCTCTGTCGCCGGCAGCTCCTCCAACAGCTGCGCCGTCACCAGGCTGTTCTCTGTGGCCACATGCAAAAGCGGCCGCGGCAGCGGTGTGCCGGTATCGGCATTGCTAGCTGCCGCAGCCGCCGCCAGCGCCGCCGCTGCTGCTGCGCCGCCAGCCGCGCTGTTACCGGCGCCCCCACGCCGCCGCCTCACAAAGCTGATAAAGCCCGACAGCGTGCGCCGCATGCGCCAGTCCGCCGCCTCCAAGTCGTCGCTGTCGCCGCCGTCGCCGCCGCCGCCGCCGTAGAGGGCCTGGTCACGTGGCATGAGCATGCCCATCGCCACGCCGTGCCAGGCGGTGGGCGCCACAGACACCTCCGCCACCGCGGCGCAGTCGGTGCAGTAGAGCAGCCCGGGCGGCCAGGGCGCGGCTACCAGCTCCTGAGGGTGGGGGCGGGCGAGGCAGCGGCGCGGCGCGGTTCGGTTCGGTTCGGTTCAAAGAGCTTGGTTTGGAGGCATAGCTTTATGATAGCTGGCAGCCGCTAGCCGCGGCCGCGTTTGCTGTGGTGCGGTCATGCTATTGTAATTCTTGGCTGTGTGTGTGGCGGGCACGCAGCACCCTGAAGCGCCCGCGTGATTGTCTGTGTGTGTATATATATATGTGTGTGTGCGTGTGTGTGTGTGTGTGTGTGTGTGTGTGTGTGTGTGTGTGTGTGTGTGTGTGTGCGCGCGCGCGCGTGTGGCGCGCCGCGCTGTCGAGCCCATACCTGTTGGATGCTCACGGCGCACAGGACTGCCTCGGTGGCGGTGTGGAAGGCGGCGATGAAGGAGTCGCCCTGTGTGCGCACACCGGAAGGGGAGGTGGTGTGAGGTACGGCACGCACAACACAACATGCGTCCACATGCATGGGCAGGGCGCGTGCTTGGCTGCTGTACTGTTGCGTGTTTGATGTACTGCTGCGTGACGTGATGTACGGCACAGCCCGGCAAAAGGCGTCCTGGACCCATCCCCAGTCCCGTGCCCGCTGCCCGGTGCCGCCCGCGTACCTCGGTGGCGCTCTCGTAGCCGCAGTGCTTCACCAGCGCGCGGCGGATGACGGCGTGGTGCACCTCCAGAGCCTTGGCCATCACGTCCTGCAGGGGTTTACATTCATGATGAGTTAATGCGGGGTGTTTAAGAGCACAAGGAAAACATTACGCGTAGGACAGTGTATGCGATGCAGAATTACGGCCGCGGATTGCGGGGTGTGTGGGTGGGGGGATGGGGGGGGGGAGCCGTTCATGTGAAAAACGGAGTATGGGCGGGCGGCTGGCCCAGTTGGACACGTGCAGTAGCCCATCTCGGGACACGTGTCAAGTTCTAGTCGCCCGCTAGGACAGCCCCAATTCTGGACACCTCAGCGTGTCACATCTGGCATGAGCCGCATAACCATATGCGCTGCAAAAGCGAGGCAGGGCGCACGCCCGCAGCTCAGCCGCTCGCAGCCAGCCGCACCGCCTCGCAACACCGCAACACCATCATGCCGGATCCACACTCCAGGCGGGGGCCCTGCCGGGGCCCACTGCGCCTGCCGGTTGCCCGGTGCGCACCTCTGGCAGCAGCTCCCACAGAGCTGTGGAGGACTGGATGTCAGTGATAAGAAGTGTGGTGCCGGGGCCCGCGCCTGGAGCCCGCACGCCGCCCGTGAGCAGGTGCAGCCGCTGCTGGTGGCGCCGCCACAGCAGCAGCGCCAGCGCCGCCGCCAGCAGCACCCCCACGGTGGGAACAACCACCGCCGCCGCGATGCCGCCCGGCGAGATGCCGCCTGCAGCAGCAGTGGGTGTTAGTTGGGCTGCTGAGTGATGGATTCGGCCGGGAGTCGTGCCGTTGCCGTTGCCGTTGCCGTACCGCCCGCCAACAGTTGTAGCCGCAGCCACGCGCTGCACTACATAAGCACACACACACACACACACACACACACACACACGCACACACACCGTACCTCCATCCCCCGGCGTTGCCTCGCTGGGGGGCGGCTGGTACCCGAGCAGCTTCCAGTACTGCTTCTGGACGTCCGCCGGCGCACCCACGCTGGACAGGCCGACAGCCACCTGTGGCGGGCAACAAGCATGGGTTGGAATAGCGACGGCGATAGCGACGACAACGGCAGAGCTCGCTCTAAGATCGCTTGGCAGGGGTGTGGCGGGGTGGCGGGCTGGCCGGGCTCGCACCTGAGCCGACATCGTCGCTATCGTGCTGTTGATGGTGACGTTGGCGGTGCGGTTCCAGGTCAGGCCGTGCAGCGCGAACTCGTAGTACAGGCGGTACGGCAGGCCCACGAATCTGGGACGAGGCGCGCGGAGGAGGGGCGCGGAGGAGGAGCGGGCGGCAGCAGGGGCCCGGGAGGGAAACAGCACGAGGGGCAGGAGGGGCGTGAGAAGGCGTGAGAAGGCGTGAGAAGGGTTTACGAGTGGGTAGAGGATGGGCGGGTATAGGCTGGGATGGAGACATGTACGGGAGCCACTACGGCCGCAGGTACGTATACCGCATCCATCCCATCAACACACACACACACACACACACACACACACACACACACACACACGCGCGCGCGCGCGCGCGAGCGTGCCACTCACTGGAGGCGGCAGTCCAAGACGATGTTTGGGCTCTCCAGGGCCTCGTTCACGGCCGTCAGATACGAGCGCGTCGCGGCCTGCACGGACAAGGAGCACGAGCGAGGCGCGGGGACACCACGTGGCCCAGCAGGCACACATGAGCCTCAACGGAAGCAGCAGCCCCAACCGCACACCAACCATGCCCGCCACTACCATTGCTTACACCATTTCATCCTTACCCTAACCGAGTGACACTCTGTTCGCAACCGTCACACAGCCGCCTCCCACATCGACGCCGACAAGCCGACGAGCCTCATTCCCCGCACCGCACCCTTGCCCCACAGGACCAAAGGCCCACCCAAGCCAACCTCGCACCTCCTCGTACCCCGCCGCCGTCCAGCGCTGGAAGTTGGGCCCCTCGGTCTCCAGCTGGCTGCGGCGCGAGGGGTCGATGCCGCTGTTGGGGTCAAGCACGTCGTGCCAGCTGTTGTTGGGCTGCGCGATGTAGCTGTAAAACTGATATACGCGGTGCCGTTGTTGGGAGCTCGCTGCGAGGTAGGAGGAGGCAGCAAACAAAAAAGAGTTTGTGTGTGTGTGTGCACAAGGAAAGGGCGCGGACGCACGACAGCGTGTGTGCCACATTGACGTGGCGCGGCGGGCAGAGGTTGGTGTGAGGCTAGCTGCCAGGGGCAACCACACCCAGCAGTCCGCTGGCCGGTGCCACCCACCCAAAGATGATATGGCCGCAGACCAGCCGCCAAACGCGCTGTAGGGCGCGTAGTTGACCCAGGCGGTGGTGCCGTTGGCAAGGCGAGTCTGCTTGGCGAAGGGGCACACGGCGGGGCCGGTGCAGCTCTTGAGCTGGTTGGTGCGGCGGTCCAGGACCTGGGTGGAGCCGGGCAGCGGCGCCACGCCGAGTGTGCTTGTGCCGCCCCGGGTCAGCGCGTTGGCCTGCAGGGCGGGCGGAGGGCGGGAGGGCGGCCGGGCGGGCGGGAGGGCGGGCACTGAGAGGTTGCGGTTGGCTACCGTATTCAGCGATCAAAGGCTGTGGTTATCACCCGCGCAGCAGGTAGGCCCAGCCCCACGCCCGCAGGCGACCGCAGGCCCACTGTACGCCGGCTCAGCCACAGAGAGCGATGCGGCGTGTGCATCGGGCCGTGGACCCGGCACTCACCTTGAACTCATCGCCGAAGTTGATGGTCATCAGGCATTTGCCCTCCCTGAGCGGCGATTGAGAAGGACGGCCGCGCGTGAGTGGAGGCGGCGGCAGGGTAGCTCGGGCCAACTGGGGCGGCAGGGTAACGACAGCCTACCCGACATCGTGCCCGGTGAGACGACAACGATGAGGAGGAAGTACGGGGCCAGCGGGCACGCACACCTTCGTTTCGCGACACCCACCTGAAGTATCGGTTGCTAGCCTCGCAGGTCGCGTTCTTGGGCTGGATGTTGAACAGGTCCACATAGTGCTGGAGCTGTGGGGTGGGAAAGCGTAAGGGGGATTGTGAGGTGGGGAAGCGCAAGGTGGGTTGCGAGGTTGGAAAGTGCAAGGAAACAAGCCGCCAGGACGACGTATGCATGGGGGGTGGGCCCACGGCGTGACGGCAGCAGCCGTCTTCGCACTCCTCCTCGCGGTCCTGGCGCGCCCCTGCCCATCACGCCCCTGCCCATCACGCCCCTGCCAGTCCGGCCCACTGCCCGCCCTGCCGCCCTGCCGCCCTGCCACTCACTGCTCGGACCATGGCGGGGTTGTCCACCAGCGGCCGCATGGTGTCTGGGTCCAGCAGCCAGCCCTGGCGGAGGGGGGAAGGGAGGAGGAGGGTGGAGGAGGGTCAAGGAGCGAAGAGTTGGCGGGGCATGCTTGCGGCGCGGTGGAAAACGTGCAGACTGGAGCATACGGTAACAGGGGACTAGTACCGACGGGGTTGACGGGTCCACCGAGGCTATGCACATGCACATGCACGTGCACATGCAGGTGTAGGTGTGCCCCCCCCCCCAAGTGCTGGCGCATGCTGGGGCCTGCTTGCGCCTGCACTCCCACCTGTGACGTGCCCTTGTACTGCAGGTACGGCGCCATCAGTGCCACCAGGATGAAGTTGGCCTGCGAGTGGCGGCGGCGGCGGCGGCGGCGGCGGCAGATTGCAAACGAGCTATGGGTGTAGATGAAGCTTTGTGCCGGCGCCTGGCTTGCAGGCTTGTTACTGGTGCTGGTACTGGTGCTGCAAGGAGCATGACTGGGCGGGCTTTTTTTTTTACACACACACACACACGTCCGCTGCTGGCACCCACCTTGCACACGGGCGTGCCGTTGTCGAAGCACACGCCCCACAGGTCGCCGTGGCCGTCGCCGTCCGTGTCGGTGCCGTTCATGCGCTGAGCCAGATCCACGAACTCGTCCCACGTGGCGGGCACGCGCAGCCCGTAGCGGTCAAACAGGTCGCGCCTGGCACGCGTAGCAGGGGCATCGCACACGTGGGTGCAGCGTGGCACAGCACAACCTCGAGCCAAGTCATGTGTCGTGTGGAGCTGACGTGCGTGCGCTTTACCGAACCGTGCCTTGCTTGTCCCCCACCCGCTCGCTCATCTCACCGGTAGTACATCAGAAAGAGGTCGCCATCGAAGGGAATGGCGACCACCTGCGCGCAACACCGGCAGGGATGTGCGGCGGGATGGTCGTGCGGCACTAGATGCTACACCCAGATGCCCATTCTTTCCGGGTTCTCCCCCTACGTCCACAGGTGCCACGCACGGGCGCCTCGCACGGGTGCCACGCCGCCATTTCCTTTGCGCCTGCTGTTGTGTCTCCCACTCTGCCCCGCATGACGCAGCCGGCGCTAGGCCGCCCACCGAAACAGCGCACCCACCTTGCCGTCATAGATGGCGGAGATGGTCCGGAAGAAGCGCGAGACGTCACTCCACTGAATGCTGGAGTCCTGCGGGCCGATGCGGCGGCGAAGAGATGAGAGAGGCATGCAAAGAAGCCATGATTGCCATGCGGTAACATACTTATGCGCTTGATCGCGGGTCCGGATGACAGTTACCGCAAGAAATGCGGGTCACGTGGGCCTTGACCACTGTGACATCCTTCAGTCCCGGCAGGCCGCACGATGTGCTCAGCAGCCACTGGCCCTGACCTTGCGCCCCATCCACCCATCCACCCATCCACCCATCCACCCTCTCACAACCCACCTCTGGGATGTATGCATCCAGGGGCACGAAGCCTCCCAGGCTCGCCAGCTCGCCTGCAAGCGCACACACACACACACATATACACGCACACACACATATACACGCACACACACATATATACACACACACACACACACACACACACACACACACTGAGAGATAGGTAGGACAGCGCAGGTCCAGCACACGGCAGGTCTGAACCCAAATCGGCCCTCGCGCCAACATGAAGGGGTCCGCCAGCAGCGTGGCGGTGTTGGCAGCGACACGCACACACGCTGACACACCCTTTCAACCCGCCCACCCCCACCCCCGCACACACCCGTGGTGCTTGGATCCAGGATCCAGCCATCACTGAAGTCACTCAGCTGCGACACCAGCTCCTGCTGCGCCTCGGCGCCCATCTGCGGCACACCAGCAGCGGCGCTTAACGCAATGGCAATGCGGTTGAGCCGCAGCCGGCATCAGCAGGCGAAGGAGCGTGCCGCAAGGCCCACCAGCGACCGTGAAGACGCATCCACGGCGCGCACGGCCTACAAACCGGCCCGCCGTCGCACCTCGTAGAAGGGAACCGAGTTCAGCGCCACCTGTGCGGAGGGGGATGCCGTTCAGCCGACGGTGTGTCAAGGTGTGCGCACCGCAGACAGGCAGGCGGGCAGGTGCCGGCGTGCGTGCACGACGATCGCATACCGTCTCCCAGCCGGTTTGTTCTTTCTGATATATATCCACATTCTGGGCCCGAAGACATTCTGGGCCCGAAGGGCCCGGAATGCTCGGGCGCGGAGCACCGGGGGCCATTCCGAGGGATGGCAAGCGGGACACGGGGTTGGCGGTGGGGAGTGCCCTCAAGCCATGCCTCAAGCCGACCGAAAGCTAAAAAATGCAACGCTGCTCCCACCCGGCAGCGAGCGGGCGCGGGGGGGGATCACGTTGAACCAACCGCGGGGGGGGGCCGAACAAGGGCACTTGCCACGGCTGTCAGGACGCTGGCGAGCGACTGGGCAAACCCACCCGGAGCCCTGTGGCCTTCTCAAACTCCGCCGCCCGCTGCTGTAGCAGCGGGTACAGGCCGGTGGCGGGAACCATGATTCGCAGGGCCTGTGTGCGACCGAGGAGGGAGGGGCGCAGCGCAGGGGTGTGGGCGGCAGCAGCGGGCGATTGCGGCAGGGCACCCTGCAGGACAGGCTGCAGCTGTTCTGGACTGGCAGCCTAGCGCCGGTACTTAGTGCCTAGCGGCTACCGCCTAGTGCCTAGTGCCTAGTGCCTGGCGCCTGCATCCTAGCACAGGCAAGCAGATGGAATGCTGGCCAACCAAGGGCGCCAACAGCCCTGAACCGACGTACGATACCTTTTACGGGTTAGTGCCCGCCGCTTTGCGCCCACTCACTCGCGTCTCCACTTTTATGTTCAGGCAGTTGGTCACAAAGTCGCTGACGGCCAGTGCGACGTCCTGCCGGCTGCGGGTCACATTCTCCGTGGTCGCCCTGTCGCGGGCGTGGGTGTCGGAGCCAGTGGGGGAGGGTCAGGGTTCAGCAGCGGACGCGCAGGCACTTCGGCAATACAAGCACTTCAACCGATAGTCCACGGGCGCCGTGATGTCCCCATGGTGCAGCCGCTTCTTCAATCGTCCAGTGTTTTGAGCGCTCAACACCGGCGACGGACTCTGTCACCCAGCGACCAGATGCGTAGCGTGACCCGCTTGTTATACACTGGCAGGCCAGAAGCTATCGTTGACACCCAGTAAGTATGTACGCTGATGCCCTTTCCTTTGATGCGAGTCCCGGAACGAGTTCGTCCCCCCGCGCAAACATGTGGAGCTCGGTCGGGGCCCTCAACCAGTTTATGCAGAATCACGACGCCCCAGCGTAATTCATGTATTAGTTAAAAGCCACAAACATGCGATTCGAAAGGCTAGCCTGCCAACCCAGGCGCAGGCCGACTAAATGACGAAGGCCCGCCCGGGCATAGGCCAACTGGATACGAGCTTACTTAGTCAAGACAATACTGGTGAAGTTATCGGTACATCGTGAAAGCGCGTCGTCGTCCACTTGGGCCACCGCGAGTTGCTGGAATGCCGCTGCTAGAAGCAAGCAGCTCCACACACTATCGATCCAGCGACACGGCTTGAACATCATAATGCTCCGGCAAGATATGAAGGCTTCAATGGCCCCGCGCAAGGGGCATTGAAATTATCTTCGTGAGCCGGGGGGAACACAACGATGCATTGTGGTAATCTGTATGCGTTAGACTTCTTAAGCAATAAATTGAAATACTAGTGTGGGGCCGTTGGCCAGATTACGCACACACGGGCCGGCCAGAGGGATGCAGTACACGTGGATTCGCCGGCAACCCCGGGCACAGGATTTCGCGCGAAGAGATCGCGCTTTTGCCCACGCGCATGGGACATGTGGCGGGCACCGCGGGATTCAGCGGGTAGGAGGTAGTGGGGTACCCCTGAGAGCGGGATTCGGCACACCTGAGAGCGGGATTTGGCGGGTAGGGGTACCCCTGACTCCCTGAGAGCGGGATTCGGCGGGTAGGGGTACCACTGAGAGCGGGATTTGGCGGGTAGGGGGTACCGCTGCGAGCGGTATACGTAGCTAAGTGGCAGCGGGATAGCAGTGGTGCGGGCTGCTAGTGCAGCGGGTTACCGTACTCCTCCGTACGCGGGGTTGACTTGTCACGCATTGGCGCGGACATTTCCCGATTCCACATCGTGGACTTAGGACAGGCATGTTTTGGTTACAAATATCAAGCAATATGTGTTCTTTATGCAGAAACGCATCAACAACCCAAGTTTGCAAAACTTGCGAGGCCATGAAGTTCCCAGCCCGGCTTTTGATATGTCAGGCTGACCGCTCCACGTTCCTGTTGTGATACCAGAGCATTTGTGTCACCCAGCGTCAGGATACACGCAACTATGCTGAAGGGAGCTGCCTCAAGCCATCTCGGTATCCCGGTCTCGCCGCTCGCCGCTCGCCGCCAGCATGACTTGGAAGTCTGCTAACTCGACACATTCATGCGGGAAACGAAACGCAGGCTCGCAAGCTTGCAACAATCTGAACGAACGCTCAGTGGCATAATCCGTACATCGGGTTGGAGAATGCCTGAGATTGCTGGGGGTCATGATGGAGGATTTCCGATCAATTCTCAATCAATCAATGACTACGGGATGGGAGGGACGTTGTACGCTGTATTGCTTTGGAGGGGCTTAGAGCTCCGCGGGGTGGGCCAGAGGGTGCTCACGGCAGCCTTCTTGGTCAGGCTTGGTTCGGCAGATGGAGACGTATGGAGACGTCGACGGGCGAGGTGCGGGTGATGGCAGGCGCAGGTGGGGCTTCAGCTCGGGCAGGCGGGGACTCGGCGGGCCAGATGGGGATTTGGCATGCATTCGCGGGGCTGGCGGCGGGATACGACGGGGCCGGGGCGGGCCCCCGCAGGACGTCCCGATGGCTGACGTGTGGGCGATGGCATGCTGCGGGCACTGAGTTAGTTACGATATGGTTGCTGTGAATGGAAAGGTAGGGAACAAGGAGGTGGTGTTGGCAGTCCGCAGGACGCAAGGGGAGAGGGGACCAGCCGGCTGGGGCCACGGGCTAGGGCTACCTCGCAAGCAATTCGACGCCACATGAATTGCCAATCCGCCCTCGTTTACCATACGCGTTCTTTCCAGCGACAGGCTGTGACGTGTAACCCTCCGTTTGTACCGGACGGTCACGGCGGCGTGCGGAAGCAGGGGTGCCGGGCGGTCGGCTGAGGCTTGTGTTGTGGGCTTCGTGCCTTGGGGATTGTGCACGCCAATGCGACAGTGCAGAGAAGGGGGATGGAGCAGCTGGGACTTCGATCCTGCTAACACAAGGGTTCGCGTTTCGACAGCACTCCGCTAAAAGGGTGTGCGGGCACCGGTATTAGCCTTCAGGTCTTCAGGACCACAGCGTTTGACAGCCCCTGTCCCCTGTAGGCTGCGTGGCTCCATCCCAGGCGAGAAGGAAGTGCACGAGTTTGGCCCTGGCACCTCGATTCATTCAAGGGCATCTTTGGCAGAGCTCCAGCACTCACATGCTTTCCACTTAATCCACTAAAACCCCGCGGCACCAACCCAAGCACCAACCGTGCTTTCCTACACACGCAAGGCCACGGCGCCGGGTGCCGAGATTCTAATGCAGGTGATTGCGCGGTCGCTCCGCCTCCCACCCGCTCACCACATCACACCCCGCCTTCCAGTCCAACGCTGCGCAACATCAAGTGCCACCTGCCAACCGCCGGGGGCAAGTGAAGTACCGACCGAACGTGCACGCGCTTGGCAGCAGCCGACCGCTACTAGATAGGGCAGAAGTCACTTTCTACTGACACCGGCGACTGCACTCCTGGCTCACACAGCAACCCTGGCGTCTTTGGAAGTCCGCACCCACCGCTGTTGCAGCTCGCTGTCAATGTCTTCGTTCAGGTCCGTGCGAAATGCCAACAACCCGACACGCACGTGCTTCTCTATGAAGACCTGCCTCCCGGTCACAACCCCGCTCGCTGTTGTCCGTACGTGTGTAAAGCACCAATGCCCGCCCTCTCCAGCCGCCGCCCCCTCCAGGCATTCCGTCTGCACTCTGCGCCTAGCGGCATCAACACACACACATGCTATCCGTTGTGCGGCTCCCTAAGCATCTTAAAGCCACACCCGCGCCCACACATGCACACAGCAGCCCATCCGAGACACCATACCGGTATCACAGCCCCCGCACCCACCCGCGCAGCGCCTCCACACCAACGATGCCACCCCTCGACGCGTGGCCACCCGCATCCGCCGCCGCTACCGCCACCGCAGCACACACCCTTCACTCGGGCACCTTGCCTACTGCGCTGCCATTCACTGGCTTGCCACCCGCCGCCGCCGCTGCTGACGCCGCCGCCGCCGCCAGGGCCTCACTCGGCGGCGTGCCAACGGTTGACATCTCCGTCACCGACTCCCGCACCACCTCCAGAGGCTTGGGCGCGCCGCCGTTCACGCCGCCGCCGCCCAGCCCCAGCGCCGCCGCCACCGCCGCCGCACCGCTCAGGCCGCCGCTGTTCTCCTTCGTCAGCAGCTTGCCGCTCTTGCTCGTCGTCACCGCCGCCGCCCCACCCCCTCCTGCACCCGCTCCTGCACCCGCTCCTGCCGCGCCCTCGCCGCCGTCGCGGCGCTTGCTGCTGCCGCTGCTGCCCATCACCGCCGCCACCACCGCGGGCGGCGGCGGCGGCAGCAGCAGGTCCTCCGGGTCCACGCCCCACACCAGCAGCGTGGCGCCGCGCGGCCCCGCCACCACCTCCAGCGGCCGCTGGGCCACCAGATCACCCTCGAAGAAGTCGCTGACCCACACCATGACGCTGGGGGCGATGTGGTTCTCGTTGGCGCTGATGACAAAGGGGCCGCCCATGCCGCCGGCGCCGCCGCTGCCGTCGGCCTTGGCCAGCAGCGGCGTTGGCTGCAGCGAGCCCTGCGTGTGTGTGTGGGTGTGTGTGTGTGTGTGTGGGTGGGGTGGGGGTGGGGGGGGGGCGTGGCAGAGGTTGGGGTCAGGGTTGGGGTTCCAGGTATGTGAAGAGTTGCACGACGGCGGCTCACAAGTGGCTCAGTGCGGGAGGCAGGCAGGGGATGCAACGAGGAGTTAAGTCCAGGAGGGGAGCGGGCCACGGTGGGGTCACGGTGGGGTCACGGGAGCGGGTTGTATGTCGCAGTTGCGGGGGGCGGGCGACCGATCGCTTTCGCGTCGTGGCGGCATCGGCACCGGCGCCTCCACCGCTAGCCCCCATAGCTACAGCTATAGCTATAGCACACGTCCACCGCATCGATCGTGCCTGTCTGCCTCCCTCCCTCCCTCCCTCCCACCTGTATGAGCACCATGGTGGTGCGCTGCACGATGCCCTGCCCCGGGCTGAGCACCAGCAGCATGCTGTCCTTGATGGCGGCACGGATGATCTGCAGCGGCGGCGGCCGCACGTGAACACACACACACACACACACACACACACACACACACACACATACACATTTATAAATACACATACGACTGTAAAACACACGAGTGTGAAACACGAGACACGCAAACTCCGGAGGTGACGCGCATGCAAACCCGACCGCCGCCCCCCTTCCCCTCCCGGGGTTCGGCACGTCAAACTGAATGATTTGCTCACCCCGCCTTTCACCGACAACTTTCACCCCCATCTCCCATCCCCCCATATACACACACACACACACACACACCCGAATGCGTAATACTTCCTTGTGCTCTTTAACACACACATACACACACACACACACACACACATACACACACACGCGCACACACTCACGTCCACGACTGCCACGGTGGACGCCGCAATGGCCTTGTACATGGCCTCCAGCCAACTGGCACTGGCCATGGCCTCGCCGCCGCTGGCGCCCGCCGCCACCGCCGCCACCGCCGCCGCCTGTGTGGTGGGCGGCGAGTCGGGCGACAGCAGCTGCCGCACCACCTGCTCCGGCTGCACCATGAGCTCCGAGATCTGGGGGGAGGGGGGCGAGGAGGTGGGTGAGGTGGGTGAGGAAGGTGGGGGAGGTGGGTGAGGAAGGTGGGGGAGGGGGGCGAGGGCGTGGGTGAGGGAGGAGGTGAGTGAGGGGGGCGGTGAGGGGGGAAAGAGGAGGTGTGTGTGTGGGGGGGAGGGGGTTGCAAGGATTGGTATAGAGAAATTTAGGGGGGGGGGTTGTAGATACCAGCCCAAATTAAACCAAACCCAATGCGATAGAGCGGGGGGGGTTACATTCATGAGCCAGGTACAGTAGTATAGCAGCCGCGTTGTTACCGATGGGGGGGGTTACATTCATGACTTGTTAAGGAAGTGGTAGACGGGGGGATGTGGGTGAGGGAGGCGGGGAGGAGTAGTACGAGGAGAACAGGAGGAGGAGGGTGATGTGGAGGGGGACCGGGTGTACAAGGGCAGTTGGCGTTGGTTGGGCTGGATTGGCGTGTGGGCCACAACGGCAACTACGGAGGAAGCTTCCGGCGGCACCCACGCCCGCACCCACCCAGTCGATGCCGCCGTCGAGGTGCACGTGCTCGGACACGGAGGCGGGCTGCAGCAGCAGCCGCATGCGCTGCCGCCGCACCGCCGGCGCGTCGCCGCGCTTGGACAGCAGGATGGTCAGCATGGAGGAGCGGATGAAGGCCGAGAACTGGTGCGACACCTGTGTGGCGGCGTGAATGCGTGTGAACCGTGCGTGAGTTTGTGTGAGGTGGGAAAGTCAGAGTAGCATATTACGGCGTAGAGGGGCTTCTAGGCCACGCTGTCCTCCTCGCTCTTTCGCATTGGGTTCGGCTTCATTTGGGCTGGTATCTACAACCCCGCCACCCCACCCACCTGGTGCTTGAGTATGTCCAGCACGTAGGCGGCCGCGGTGCGGTACAGCTGCAGCTCCAGCGCCTGGTAGGGCGCCAGGCCCTCCTCACGGCTGAAGCGCCGCAGCACCTGACGGGGGGTGCGAGGGGGCGGGAGAGGCGGGCGGGTGAGGTGGGCGCAAGGGCGGGAGAGGAGGTACGGTAAGGAGGATGGCTGGATGCGGGGGAAGGCAGGTGGGGAGTCAGGAGAGCAGGCACGAGCGGGCGACGGCGGACGTGGGCAGGGGTTACCAGTACGTGGCAAGGGCAAGGGCAAGGGCTCAGTCGGCTCGGGAAAGACAGGTCCAGACAAAAGACAATCACTTCCAACCCCTCTCCCCCCCGGTGCTTTATTAACACACATCAAAACACGCACGGCGCCGCACAACGCCTGGCGCCCCCACCTGCAGCAGGCTCCAGGGGATGTGCATGACCACGGGCCCCTTGCCCATGGCGTTGCCCTCGGCGTAGGCGGCGGCGGAGCTCATGCCGGGCACGTGCGCCTCCAGCACACACGACGTCTGGAGGGCGGGAAGCCGGGGGCGGGGGCAGCGGAGGGGAGGGAGGGATTACTTGCCCGATTTGCCCAAAGAAGTAGGTTATCATTAGTCAAGGCATTGTCGCCCAACCCAGGTAGGCCGGGGGCGGAGAAGGCGTCAGCGCTTGCAGACGGGGCACGCGGCGAAGGCGGCAGAGGGGCTGTGCTGCTTGTGCTCTAGTGCTCCTGCAGGCCCCGTCACCACAAGCACCCAAGACCGCCCGCGCCGCCTCGTCCCCCCTCCCCCGCCTCCCGCCTCATCCCGCCAAGTGCCGCGGGCCCACGCCTGCATCTGGCACCGTGCAGGGCTGGCCCCCTGCCGCCCGCGCCCCAACCTGCTCCCCAGGCGGCCGCCCACTGGCCCTCACGATGCCCGCCCGCACCCCACCCCCACCCCCCATTCCTGGCTACGCCTTCATTTTAAGGATAATCAATCATGAATGTAACCCCACCCCGCCAGCACTCACCAGTCCTCCCACGCCGCCTCCACCCCGCCAGCACTCACCAGTCCTCCCACGCCGCCCCCACCCCGCCAGCACTCACCAGTCCTCCCACGCCGCCCCCACCCCCCCAGCACTCACCAGTCCTCCCACGCCGCCTGCGCCCAGGTAGTAGGGCACCTGGATGCCGTCGTGGTCGGCCATCATGCGCACCACACCGCGGATCACCACAATCAGCCCGTCCGGCTCCGAGCCCGGGAACTTGCGGCCCATGTCCCAGATGGCCTCGCCCTGCGGGGTGTGGTAGCGTGGGAAGTGTGATCGTGTGTCTGTTAAAAAACGAAACGAAAGCCCGCCCAGATAGTGTGTGTGTGGGACAAGCAAAGACATGGTGTGCTAGGACCATGTGTATGTGCGTGCGCGTGCGTGCGTTGTTGTCTAAAGAGGCGGTAGTTCTTCCACGAACGCATACCTCCTCCCATCTGGGACATACACGCGCACGCACTTGTGCTCTCTGACACACACGCACCCACCCACCACCCACACACACACCTGCGGGTGCACGCGCATCACGGAGTTCTTGCGGATCCACTCCACCACCCGCTGCGGCACGCCGCGCAGGAAGGCGGTGTTGGACAGCACCTCGGTCACCGTGGGCTGCCGCCAGCGCGGCCCGCGCCGAGCCAGCAGCTGCAGCCGCCGCTCCACCACCTCCACAATCTTGCGGCACTCGGCCTCGTCAATCATGCCGCCTGCAGCGGGCGCACACACACACAAAAGCAATCAGCATGCATACACACATACACTACAAGACACGGGCGCACTGGTTTGGCAGATGGCTGTTATCCTACATCCAACGCCGTGCCATCCGCTGCTAAAAGCGTGTCGACTCCAGTCATTTTATCAGACCCATTTGCATACACCCGCACTCGCACTCGCACGCGCCGACGCACCTGCGTTCATGTCGCGCACGAAGTTCTGCTGCTGCGTGAGCAGCTCGATGGTGGCGCGGTGGGTCTGCACGGCGCCGAACTTGTTGGGCGCCTCGATGCGGCGCTCGATGATGTAAGACCAGGCGCCGTCGGCGTCGTGCTGGACCTGTGGGTGTGTGCGTTGCGTCGTGGGTTGAGGGAGAGCGCAGACGCAGTTTTAATGTGTTTGTGTGTTGCGCGCATGTGTGTGTATTTGTACGTGGTGTATGAATTGGAAGGAAAGGGGAGCGTGCGCATTTGCGTTGCGGCAGTTGGTATGGTAATACGATGACCCTTTCCTCAAGGGACGGTGCGGGCAACCTCCGCCCCTACTTTGCCCCTCCTCCGGGCCCCCGACAATTCCTTGACTATTGGGACCTATACCTTCGGGCTCGGCCAAATAACCCCCCCTGTCTGCAGTGTCCAGTGCATCCTGTACCGCTTTGCCAACCCCCTTTTGCAACCCCCTCTCCCCCCTTTCCCCACCTCCTCCAGCAGCAGCTCTCCGTACAGTCCGCTGTACTGCAGCCACTCGGTCTGCAGCGACTGCGTGAGGCTGGCCCACAGCTCCACCGCCGTCTCCAGGCCGCGCAGTGTGGTGGCGCTGATGTGGCCCGACAGCAGCCACACGAACGGCACCAGCAGACGAGGCACCACCGCGCGCACCTGGGAGGGTGTGTGTGTGGTTGTGTGTGGTTGCGTGGGTGTGTGTCGAGTGTTGTGTGGGGGTGCGGTTGTGTGGTTGTGTGTGGGGGTGCGGTTGTGGGGGATGAAGCGGGTCGGTGGTGTTTGGGGGGTGCGGGGCTGGGAACGTTGTGAAAGGGCGATGGCACGCAACGCTGTCCAGTCACGACAGCCCTTGTGTGAGGGGCTCTTGAGTGCCCCAGGCGCTTCAGCAAACGGCGACAACCGGCAGCGCGGCAACGCCCCTCTACACTCTACAGGGCGCAGCAGCGCCCCTCACAAAGCAGCTAGCTCCCAAGACGGCGCCAGCGCGCCGCACAAGCGAACACTCACGAAGGCGTTGTTGGAGGTCTTGGCTCCCGCAGTCCAGTGCTTGAGCTTGAAGTAGACGGTGGCCTCGGCCTGCAGCAGCAGCCCCGCGCCCACCTCCTGACGCACCATGGCCCACAGCGCCAGCGGCTTCTCGGGATGGTGGTAGGACTGGTCCGCCACGTAGGACAGCACCTGCGGAGCGTGGGCGTGTGTGTCAGGAGAAAAAGAAGCACAAAAAGGGAGAGAGGGTGTCGGCACCGTGCGTGCTAAAGTGCGGAAGCAAGCAGTACGGTACACCGCGGCCGGTGCGCCTGTGTTTGTATCATGTGTTTGCACGCGGCAGGCTGTTTGCTCCCACCCCGCGCGTGCTTCCCCACACACGCACACGTGCACACACACGCCTGCCCCCTACCCTCCACAACCAACCATCATTCCCCCTGCCCCCCTGCCCCTCGGCCCCCTGCCCCCTGCCCCCTGCCCCCCCCCCGCCCTGCCCCGCTGCCGCTGCACCTTGTATGCGGAGGGGCTGAGGCTGCCCTCCGCGTGCTTCTGCATGTAGTACTGCTTCAGGCCCGACAGCAGCCGCATGCGGTACTCCACCAGCAGGGGCGAGTCCAGCGTGTCGGGCAGGGGGGCGCCGCCGCCCTCCAGGTCTGGATGGGCGAGTGGGTGTTTGGGTGTGAGAGGGTGTGGAAAGAGGGCGTGAAAAGAGGGTGTGCGTCGTGGTGTGTGTCCAGTGTGTGTCAAGAGGGTGTGTCAAGAAGGTGTGTCAAGAGGGTGTGTCAGAGGGTGTTTCAAGAGGGCATGTCAGGAGCTTGTGTCAGAGGGTGTGTCGGCGAGCGCAAAGCCCTCCATGCTGGCCCAGGCCACGCCTTCACCCCCATACCCCCCACACGACGCCCGCCCCGCTCTCACCACGGCCGGCGCTGGCGGACGCACGCGCCAGTGCCGCCGCCGTCTCCGCCATGCGCGTGCGGCGGCCCAGCCCCACGCCCTCCGTGCCGCGCCCGCTGCCCTCGCGCGAGTACTGCCCGCCGCCCGCCGCCGCCGCCGCCGCGCCGCCGCGGCTGCCCGCGCCCGCGGAGCGCCGCACGAGCGACTGCAGATACGCGCCGTGCAGCACCGCATTCGCCACTGCCTTAAAGCCGTGCTGGCCGTGGCCGCTGCCGCCCACGCCACCGTTCGCGCCGCCGTTGGCGGCGCCGCCGCCGCTGCCGCCCACGCCGCCGCCGTCGCGGTGGTGGTTGATGAGCGCGACCTGCGCCAGGATGCCGTTGCCGGCGACAGACGCCGACTGCGATTGCGAGGCCAGGGAGGGCCGCTCGCCGGCCTGCGCCGCCGCCGCCGCCGCCACCACGTCGTTCATGCGCGCCGAGCCCCGACCCAGGCCCGGCGTGCCGTCGGCGGGGTGGCGCGCGGAGGAGCGGGCCAGGCCGCCGCCGCCGCCGCCGCCGCCGTCGGTGCCGCCGCCGCCGGGGGTGGGAAGGCGCCCGGAGGCGCGGGAGGGGCCGCCGCCGCCGTCGGTGCCGCTGCCGCCGCCGGCACCGCCGTCAGCATCGTAGATTCGCGCCAGGTGCACGGACGCCGCAGACAGGCCTGCGGACCAGCACGAGCGGGCCGTAAGGACTATGACGAGAAAGAGGAAGAGGAGCCGCACATGCGGTGCCGACGAGGCGCAATGCAATCCCCGGTGGTCGCAGGCGGCGCCCGCCTTGGCCACGCACGGCTGCCGCTGCTGCCGCCGCTGCCGTGTTTGTGCCCCTGAGCGGTGCACGCCGACTCCTCCACGAGCGCTGCTCCCGTGCCGTACCGTCCCATCCCCGTCCCCACCCTCCCACAGCCCCACCCCTCAACAGTCCCACCCCTTCACACCAGCGCACCTGGCCGGCCCATGCGGATGGATGCCCGTCCCAGCGGCCCCACGGGGCGCGCCGAGCTGCGGCCCAGGCCGCCACCACCGCCGCCACCGCCGCCGCCGTCTTCTGCCGCCGCCGGCTCGCCCTCCCGCACCTGCATCAGTCGCTTGGAGCCGGGGCCGCCCTCGGCCGCCGCCGAGGCCGCCGCCGCCGCCGCCTGCTCGTCCTCGGGCAGTGCGAACTCGAAGGGGCCCAACGAGGGCGGCTCGAAGGCGTGAGCCTGAAGGGATGCAGGAGAGCAGGGGCGTAGGGGGCAAGGTGTGTGTTTGTGGGGAAAACCCAGCCCAAGCTAAACCATGCCAAAGTGAGGGAGCGAATCACAGGCAGAGGGGCGGTGGCAAGGGGCTTAAGGGCGGCGGCGACACAGGGGGGCATAGCAGGGAACACGGCGTACGATAGCCGCCCTTGGGACCACGGCGCATGGGCACATTGCAGTTGGGCTGGAGGTGCTGAGGCTGGGGCAACGGTGCAGGTGCACTATTGCACGTCAGGCGTGGCGAGGCTGGGAAACCGCAGGAACCGAGATGGGCACAGGCCGCGGCCAAACGCCGGCCCCACACACGCCCGCGTGTCAAGGTGCCGCCACTCACGCCGGATTTGGCTCCCAGCGGGTTGGCTGGGATGATGAAGACGCCACTGCTGCGGCCCAGCGCCCGCGAGCCGTCCGAGGGCAGCGTCAGTGAGGCGCGGCCCAGCGGCTTGGCGGGGCTGGGCAACACGGTGGTCGCGGCGACCGGGTCTGTGGCGGCAGGTGGGGAGGCAGGGAGGCAGGAAGGCAGGTGAGGGAGGGAGGGAGGGAGGCAGGGAGGCAGGGAGGGAGGCGCGGAGGGCGGCTACAGTCATGATAGGCTAAGGTAAGGGAATGGTAGACGGCAGGCAACCTTGGGGGCAGGTGAGGGAGGGATCCTGTCTGTAATGGGTGCCGTCGCGACCGCGCACGGCGCCTGGTCCCGACTTGATGCGCTTTGATGCAGGAGGCCAGACCGACGCGGTCGTCCGCTTCATCTTGGCCTACGGCCTACAAGCCCCCCTTGGCCCCCACACCGGCCCATTCCGCCCTGCACGCAAAGCACGTTGTCCGCCCGGCGCCCGGCATCCCCACACGCACCCGCAGTGGCGTCCAACGCCGCCAGCCGCACCGAGCCGCGGCCCAGCGGCCGCGCGCCGCCGCCCGCCGCCGCGCCCGGCTCCGCCCGCAGCGCCTCTATCGCGCCGACGCCACCCTCCCCCAGCCGCTGCACCAGCCGCACGCCGCTGGCCGCCGCCAGGCCCGCGCGCTTGCCGCCGCCGGCGCCGCCGCCCGCGCCGCCGCCGGCGCCGCCGACGCTGGGCTTGATGACCAGCACGCTCTGCAGCAGCTCGCTGTCTGCCTCCGCATCGCCGGCGTCGGCGGCGGCGCCGCCGTCGGGCCGGCCGGCGATCATGGCTGTAGCGAACTCCAGGCCGGCGGGGTGGGATGCCAGCAGACTGCCGGCGCTTACTGAGTGGTGCATGGCGCGCGCAGGCTCCGCCGCCGCCGCCGCCGCCCCTGGCCCCGTGCCGGTGGTCATGCCCAGACGGGACAAAGCGCCGGAGGCTATGCCGCCAGACGGCTGGCCCGTCGGCGGCGCGGCGCCGCCGGCGCCGGCGCCGGCGAGGGTGGCGAGGCCGCCGCCGACGCTGGTGCTGGTGGCTAGGCGTGACACGGGGCGCGAGCCCGCGGGCGTGCCGGCGCCTCCGACGCCGGCGGCGTTGGTGCTGCCGCTTGGGGCCTTGCGCGGCGGCCTGTGAAAGGGGCTGGGCGACTCGGCGGAGCCGGTCGGCGGCAGCGCCAGCGCCAGCGCGGCGCCGCCGGCGCTCTTGCGCTCCGGCTCGTCGCCGTCGCCGTCGCCGCCGCCGTCCACCGCCGCCAGCGCCGCCTCAATGGCGTCGTCGCCGCCAGTGGACTTGTGCCGCGGCATCTGGTGCGGCGAATCCATGCCCCCCGGCGTCGCCGGCGGGCTGGACGGCGTCGCGACGGGCGCCGGCGCCGGCGGCGGCGCCGCCGCCGGCACCTCCGTCAGCTGGATGTCGGACTGGCTCAGCGCCGGCTGCAGCGCCGGCGGCGGCGCCTGCAGCGGCGGCGGCGCCGGCGGCGGCCCCTTGGGCGACAGCGACGGCGCCGCCGACAGCGGCACGCCCTCCATGCCCGTGCCCGACGTGTGTGGGCTGCCTAGCGCCCCCGACTTCTGTCGGATCATGGGACCCGCCACCGCGCCCTCCATAAAGCGACTGGCGCTGCGAAGCAGCTGCCGCTCCGAGCCGGCGGCGCCGCCGCCGCCCGCCGCCGCGGCGCCGAAAGTGGCGCCGGCGGCCGCCGCCGCCACGCTGCCGCCGGGCACGCCGTCGGGCCCGGTGGCGGCGCCCATGGTGGGGGTGGCGCCGCCGCTGATGATCATGTTCGACACGCGGCGCGAGTTGCTGCGGCGGAGCGAGGCCGCGGCCGGCAGCGCGGGGCCGGACTGCGCGCGGCGCGCCGCCGCCGCCGCCGCGGAGGCATTGCTGCTGCCGCTGCGGTTCAGCCCCGGCGGGCCGGTGTGGCTGCGCGAGCGCGGCTGGTCACGAATGACTAGGAAGGTCTTGCCGCTGGCGTGCAGTCCGCCGAAGGCGCTGCTGCCAATGCTGCTGGTGCTTACGCCGCTGCTGGTGGCGAAGAAGACGCTGCCGGGCGCGCGGCTCTCGGCCCGACCCAGATCGCGCATGTTGTACTGTGTGGTGTGGTGTGTTGTGGGGAGGGGAGTTGCAAAGATGGTTGGAAAAGCCGTACAGGGTGCAAGGAAAGATTGCAGACGAAGGCTGATACCCGAAACTCAGGGAAGTGGAGAGGAGAGGAGAGGGTTGTAGATCACAGGCAGGCCCCACCAAAAAAACACAATCGCCCGGCAAGCCCGGCGGCCTGGTCTGCACGCACAAGCCACCTCGCTCGCTGCCACCGCAGCCGCCCCACCTCCGCCTCCATCCCTGCCTCCTCCCCCTGCCTCCTCCCCCTGCCTCCTCCCCCTGCCTCCTCACAACGCCCCCACCTGCGTGGCGCGCTTGAGGTCCGCCGCGGCCTTGGCCGCCTCCGCCTTGGCTGCGCCCGCGTCATAGTCATCGTCGGCGGCGCCCGAGTCGCTGCGGCGAGGGCCGCCGCCGCAGCACCAGCGGCGCAACGCCATCCAGAAGGTGCCCGGCACGAAGAACATGCTCCACACCTTGCCGGCGGTGCCCACGAACCAGCGCACGCGCGGCTGGATCTCTGCGGGCGCATGCGGGGCGCGGGGAGGCGAGGGAGGGGAGGGAGGGGAGGGAGGCGAGGGAGAGGAGCGGGGGAGAGGTGAGGGAGGCGAGGGAGGTGAGGGAGGTGAAGGAGGCGAGGGACAGGGTCGGGGGAGAGGGGGTCGGGCAAGAGGGGGTGAGTGCCGTTGGTGGGCTGACGTCCAGTGCGAACCCCACAGGGCGCAACAAGCGCAGTCTTTTCCAATCCATGCACCGTGTTTGCAACACAGCTGCATATAGCGCAAAGCCCCGCCACCCATCACAACCACTGCAAAACCGCAGCCGCCGCCACCTCCGCCCCACTGGGCCTCCTTCCGCCTCTACATCTCTCTCTGTGTCTCCTCCCTCTGCTCACCCGGCAGCTCCTTGTCCAGGTGGTGGTCGAAGTTGGTTTCCTGGGCCAGCATGGCCCAGTCCAGACCCTGCGCAGGTAGGGAGAGGGGTTGGGCGGGGCGGGGCGGGTCAGCAGCGGCAGGTGGGGACATGAGGCGCATGAGTCATACTGTAGTGGCCCACACAAACACACACCCACCCATCCACCCACCCACCCACATACACAGACCCACCCACCCACCCACACCACAACCATACCCAAACACCCCCCCCCACCCACACACACCACACACCCCCCCACACACGCACCTGCAGCAGCTCGTCCTCGTCCTGGTTGGCTGACAGGTCCTCAATGGCCGTGGAGGTGAACTTGCGGAACAGATTCTTCACCTGCGTTGGGTGGCGTGCGTGTGTGTTAAAGGATAAAGAAAGGCTTGGCGTGTTGAACAACGAAACGGAAAAGAGACCCGCAAGAAATTGAGCGTGTGTGTGTTAAAGAGCACAAGGAAAACATTACGCGTAGGACAGTGTATGCGATGCAGATTGTGTGTGTGTGTGTGTGTGTGTGTGTGTGTGTGTGTGTGTGTGGCGCCGCGCAGTGCGGAGTGGTGGCGCAGGTGGAGTGGTAGAGGTGTTTAGAGACGGCTGTCCAGAAATCCACACACACGAGGACGGGCCGCAGCACGCACCTCTCCGCGCATGGCCAGCTGCTCCTGGCGGACCTTGTCCAGTCCCAGCAGCGTCAGGGCGGGCGCGGCCAGCGGCGCGTTGATCAGCAGCGTCATCACCACTGCGCGGCGCAGCGGGCAGCGGGGGACACACACAATTCAGCATCAGCGACGCATCCGCATCGCGCTGCTTGCATCGCGCTGCGCGTTGCCTTCCCATGTGCTCTCCGCCTCTCTCTCTCACACACACACACAACCGCACGTTGGAAACTGGTCCTTTACGAACTATAGTCCTTTCAATCCTTCTTATTTACTGCAGTGCTTCCGTGCCGATACTGCTCGCTCGCTCGCTCGCTCGCTCTCACCGTATCCGGCTGTGAAGATGGCGATCTCGGCCTTTACGCGCCTGTCGTCCACGCTGCTGCTGGCCATGGTGGCGGCCGACTGCGCCAGCACCAGAGACAGGCTGCCGCGCAGGCCGCCGATCTGCGGGCGCGAGTGCAGGCGCAGGTGCAGGCGCAGGTGCAGGCGCAGGTGCAGGTGCAGGCGCAGGGAGGGATGGCGGGCGGGTAAGCACGAGTGAGCGCACGAGGGGGCACGAGGGGGCACGAGCTACTAGGCAGGGGCCCGGGGCCCATGCGACAGCACAGGCGCGGCTCACACCGCCTTTGCCTGGGCTTCGCTAGCTCAGCCGTTCAGCTTTTTGGTTTAGCATGGTATTTACACCCCGCCCCAGCCCCCGGCCTCCCGGTCCACGCCACGCCCCCCGTTGTCGCGCCCCCTCCCCCACACACAACAAGCCCTGCCCCTCCCCCTCACGCCGCCGCCCCCAAACCTCCGCCTTGGCTCACCGTGAGGAAGGCCACCTCCTGTATGGGCCTCGGCTCGCTGAGTCGCGCCAGCTGCAGGAACTTGAAGCTGGCGTACATGAGCACGAAGCGCAGCGCGAAGCTGGCCAGGTAGATGAGCGGCAGCTTGTACAGAAGGATGATGGCCAGGGAGTCGCTGCCCTCCTCCTCGAACAGCTCGTTGGAGGCGCTGCAGTTGTTGTTTTGTTTGGGAAGGGGGAGGTGGTGGTCAGGGGAGAGAGGGGCGAGGGGGGGATGCGAGAGTTGTGGGAAGGGCGGGAGCGAATGGTTGGGCGAGGCATAGCATGCAGCGGCGGCAGCCGCTGTGGCACCGGCTGTGACAGAGGCAATGGCAGTGACTGGGCGGCAGCTACGCTGTTGCGGGCTGTTCGGCACGTCGCTCCTTGGCGGCGGCGCGGCGTGGACCCACACACACACGCACCGGATGGTGAAGTTGACGGCGGAGGCGCCGACGTAGAAGAAGATGAGGCCGTTGATTATGAACGTCATCACCGCCCTGCAATTGGGGTGGCGGAGGGGCGGATGCAGTCGCACAGCTTTGAGGTGTCACCGCCTCATGAGGGCACCGGGGCGTGCCGGTCGCGCACACACGCAGGAGGCGCGGAGGGGGTGGGTGGGTCGGCCAAGCAACACAGTCCGTACCACAATGGCAGGCATGCTGTCTTGAGCCCCGAGCAACCCACGGAGGATCCTGCTACGACCCCCTTTGCATGCTGAGCTGCCCCTCCCCGTTGCGCCCGTCGCCGCCTCCCCCAATCCCTCGCAGTCCCTCCCGCCCGGCCTCTGCCCCGGCCACCTCGGCCACCTCTGCCTCCACCCTCCCGCACGCACCAGAACTTGTCGAAGATGCCGCTGAGTCGGGCCTTGGTGCTCATGCCCCACAGCAGCGTGCCGCTGCCGTACAGGCCGAACGCCACCGAGCCCACACAGCCCGAGCCGTGGCACCACACCTGACAGCGGCAGCGCCCAGGGCGGAAGAGGAGCAGGCAGGTTCAGAAAACCGAGGTTCAAAAGTGCGTGCTCTTTACTACAGCAGGAGCAGGCACATCGGCAGCTGCGCGCGCACATGCTGCCCGCCTTCGCCCGCTCCACCCCTGCGCGGCGACACAGCGGCGTGCCCCACCCCGCCCCAGAGACTGCTGCTGCTGCTGCTGCTGCCGTCGCCACCCACACGCCTCCACGAGTCGCGGCCCCCCCTCCCCGACTCCATGTGTCCCTACTAGCCCCCGTCGGCATTCCAACCCTGTACACCAATCCATCTCACCCCACCCACCCCACCCACCCCACCCCACGCCTGTCACACCTGCGTGATGTAGAAGCTGAGGTACGCGCCGCCCACGGACCAGGCCACCTCCGCCTGCGGCTCCATATTGCGGTGCTGCATCCACGCATACACCCAGCTGCGGGCAGGCACGTGGGTCCGGGGGGCAGCCGTTCATGTGTGGAGACCGAGTTGATTCAATCACGGGTGGGTGTGGCGTGTGACAAGGCGCCCGTGCCCAGGGCCTCTGCACACGCCCACCTCCTGAGCCTCCTGACCCCGCACACCCCTCCCTGCAGCCTGCCTCTCCTGCCTCCTCCTCCCCCTCCCCCTCCGCCTCCGCTCCCCTCCCTCACCGTGTGAAGATGCCCAGCCCCACTCCGATGCACACGCCCACGAAGCAGGACCAGATGGTCTGCACCACGATGCCCTGCAGGTCGTGCGCCAGCGTGTTGTGCTCCTGGTTCACCACCACCTGTGCGGCCGGGAGTTGCAGGCAGGGGGGCACGGTAGGTTGCAGGCAGGGGGGCACAAGGGAATCAAGGGTTGGCGTTACATTCACGATTAGTTAAGAAATGGTAGACAGGTGGCAAACTTGGGGGAATCGCAATGGGGAGGTCTCCCTCCTCCGGAGACCCCACTGGACCCCACTGCAGCGGCTGCAGCGGCTGCAGCGGCTGCTGCGGCTGCTGCTGTTGCTGCAAAGCACGGCTTCACCGCTCGGGCAGGGCCCGGCTACCGCATCCCGTCTGCCCGCCGGCCTCTCTGCGCCGGCTTTCCAGCTCTTTCAAATCCCCCACGCCCGCCCCGGCCCGCCCGCACCTCCTTGAAGATCTCAAACAGCGTCAGCGAGGAGGCGTCGTTGAAGAGGCACTCGCCCTCCAGCAGCACCGACAGAATCTCGGGCCCACCGCCTGCAGAGAGCGGGGGAGTAATGTTCAGGTGCGGAGGAGGAGCGAGTGGCAGCTGCCAGCGCAACCCGTGCCCCGAGCTGCTCGGCCTTCCGGACCCGCCCCGCCCACCCCGCTGCCCCGACCGCTCTCTGGATGCCGCCGCTCCTGCCCCCACCCTGCAGGCAGCAGCTACCCCGGCACTGCCTCCAACCCCCCCATCCCCCACCCCACCCACGCACGCACCCGAGCGCAGCACCGCCGACACGGACGCAGCGTCTGTGGATGCGATCATGGATCCGAACAGCGCCACGTGGGCCGCCGTCCAGCCGCTGGCTTGCAGGTTGAGCGCGTAGAGCATGAAGGGGATGAGCATGAGGCAGGACATGATCACCATCACAAAGGCCATGAACGCCACGTTGAATGCCACCTGGGGTTCGCGGCGGGAGATGTGTTCGCGTCGGGAGTTTGGGTTGGGGGATCGGGATGGGGTTGGGTTGCGGTGGCTTAGATCATTTGGGTTTGAGGCGGGTTGGGGTTGGGATTGAGATGGGATGGGAGAAGCGAAAGGAGAGGGAGGCAGCAGTGTCGGCCCACAGCGTTCGGCGCTGTGCCGGACCGTGTGGCACCGGTGTAGGCGGTGTCGCACCGCCGGCACGGACGACCACCAGTGGCCCAGTGGCCGACATTACTCACCACCCACCCACCTCCCCACCCACTACCACCCACCACCACCGACAGTGCCAGCCACCACGCGCGCACCTTTTTGAGCAGGAAGTAGTCGACCCGCACGGACAGGTCCAGCAGGAAGGGCGGCAGGAACACAAACACGAAGATCTGCAGGCGGCAAGGCGGCAGTCGATAAGGCGGTGAGGCGGTGAGGCAGGGTCGGCAGCACACCGGCACGAACAGCACTCGAGAGGTGTGTAGGTAGTAGGTAGGGCGCTTTGTAGATGGCTCCATGAAACCCGGGTTTGGGAGCAGCACGCGGGCGCCTGTCGGTTCCCGGTCACCCAGCGTGCCATCCAACCATAGGGCGGGAGGCCCCAACCCCCGCTGGGAAGCATGGCGGTGGGCGACTGTGGCCACGCCGCCTCACAGCCGTCTTGCACCCTGCCCGTGTGCGTGCGGCCCCTCCTGCGAGGTCCCCACTCCCGCCCCAGCGGCACCAGCCGCCCGGCCCCGTGCACTGGTAATGCCGCGCCGGGCACGCCAGGCGCGGCCTGCGCCCCTCCCCGCCACCCGCGGCGCCCTGCAACGCCCGGATGACTCACGTCTGCCGGCCGCATGCCCAGCCACAGCATAACCGCATTGCTGACGTGCTCCAGATTGAAGTAGCTGCAGGGCGCGAGTGACGGGGCGTGAGAGACACCAGGTCACCACCAGGTCACCACCAGCAAGTTTCAGGGGTGTTTGGGGAGTGAGCGCTTTGGTGGTGCGGCCGGGCCAACCCCCGGCTCGGGCTTCGGAGCTGTTTCCCCGCCCCCAACAACATCCCCTCTGCCAACATGCCCTGCGGTGCCGAAACAGCAGCACCACCCGCTGCCCGCGACTTCACCCATGACTCCTCGCGCTCCACTCACTAGGAGAAGGCGAAGTAGACGCCGCCAAAGGCCAGCACGATCAGTGCGTCCCAGCGCGCCGACGCCAGGCACATCGTGACGATGGCCAGCCCCGCAAAGAAAACGGCGTCGAAGCCCCCATCTGGAACCAGGCACCAGTTCCTGTGGTGATAGGAGGGGGCGGGAAGATGGGTTCAAGTGGGCGAGGAGTGGGGGCCAGTGGGGACCGCAGGTGGGGGGGAGCAGGGTCGGGGTGGGGGTCCTGTGGGGGCTCTCGTGCGGGGGCTCCCGTGAGGGGGCCCTCGTGGGGTCTTCCGCGCTGGCAGGGTCTTTTGGCGCAGCCGCCCTAGGGTTTGGAAGCACCGCAATGATAAGCGTAGCAGTGAGGCTGTTATTTTTATTGCAGAGGCATCGAAGCGGCTTTCCCGTGGACGGAATAAATGGCCGGGTGCTCATGACCTCCGCTTTCC
Organism: Chlamydomonas reinhardtii; assembly: GCF_000002595.2. NCBI lineage: Eukaryota > Viridiplantae > Chlorophyta > Chlorophyceae > Chlamydomonadales > Chlamydomonadaceae > Chlamydomonas > Chlamydomonas reinhardtii. The sequence goes on along the minus strand of NC_057004.1, from coordinate 4,924,355 downwards.
TCAAAATGGTGACTCAATGATCAGGGCCAAGAGAAGGTGCGCAGAAGAGTGTTCGGAAAGCCATTTGCGCGACTGCGCCGATCAGCGCGAAGGACGGAGCCACCTCATTGTTTACAAACCGTTCCGCCGTGTGCTTGCTTACCAGCCCTCCGGGTTGTCAACCCGATGTGCGTAGGTCACATTCTTGTCGAGGCAGAAGTCGCTCCCAGCCGGTGCTCCGCCCCCGTTGAGCAAATTCCGACCATGTGCGTAGCCGGGCCCTAGCCCCTCCTGTAATTTGCCCAGCGTCTCGAGTGCCAACTTCAATACGACTAAAGCCATGATTCGCGCTGACTGGCGCCGGAGGTTGCCAGGCTCGTCGTTGTGTTATCTAGGGTCGCATTCTTGCGCGATGGGATATCAGATACTAATAATATATATGGAGCATGCAATGCCTGCCACGTCCAGACGACAAAAGTCGGTGTTCGGAGATGGAGTGGAAAGGGTGGACCATCAAGGGTTTCAAAGAAGGTTTGCCCCCGCTTCGCAACCTGACAGCGCCATGGTAATAGAGTGCACAACGGGCACAATTAAGTAAAATGCTTTGTGCTTGCCGCTAAAAAGCTGCGCCGCTCGACTGCCGCCACCGCGCTGACACACTCAGCGCGCAAGCCGCCTGCAGCGTTGACCCTCCTGCACTCCTGGACCCTTCTCGCACGACGAATTCCCCTCAGCCTGTTGCGCCGCCACTCACATTGGCACCATCATACGCCGTGAAACTATTCAGCAGGGTTTCCTCACTACCCAAACAACCGCTTGCTTCGCGCGCGCTTGACCGCCGCAGCCCGCACAGTGTGTGTTGCCCCGAAGGCCCCAACTCCACCCCGCCGTGAGGTACAACCCACAATCCCAGCCTTGCTTCTTCAGCATGCTGCCCCTGCACAAATCCATCCATACACCCATGCACCAACGCATCAGGCGCCGGCGCCTGGCCGCAGCGGCCGCATCACGCCCAGAGTGTCTGCATGGCAGTAGTGCGGCAGTGCCGCCTGCAGCGCCGCCACCTCCGCCGCCGTGCCGCCCACACGCCGCCACACCGGCCCTGGCGCCGCCTCTTGCGCCGCCTCTTGCGCCGCCTCTTGCGCCGCCTCCGCAGTCTGAGGCGCGCCCCGCAGCGTGGGCGGCTGCGCCGCCTCTGGCGGCGGCGGCTCCGCCGCCGCCGCGGCGGCGCCGCCGGCGGCGCCGTCGCTGACGCGGCCGCCCCACAGCTCGCAGCACAGCACGCGGGCTGTGGGCGCGGTGGGCACCAGGTGTGTGGTGTAGAAGGCGACCAGGTCCTGGCAAGTTGATTATGTGAGTGTGTGGGCAGGGGAAAGGAGAGGGCGTTTTGAGGGAGGACTTGTTTGCAAGCATGAGTGGTAACGGGAACGGCACTGGCGCTGGCACTGGCACTGGCACCCGCACCACACCGCCCCGCACCTGCAGCGTCACGCGCTCCAGCGCCGCCGCCTTCCGCCGCCGCTTGTCAAAGCCGTGGCCGTAGCTGCGGTAGCGCACCGGCCCCCAGCCCTGCCGCGCCGCCTCCGCCAGGCTGCGGGCGGGCTCCAGGTAGCGCTCCCGCAGCGAGGCCTTGAAGTGGGCCAGCCGCTCGGCCGGCAGCTCTGGGAGTGGGAGCGGGTGGAACAGGGACAAGGCAAGGGGCTGACACCGTGGGCTGACACTGTGAGCATGTCTAAAATACAAGCAATTGTGTGCGTGTCTTGGCGGTGTGAGGGACAACAGATGTGTGTGTGTGTGTGTGTGTGTGTGTTAAAAAAAACGAAACGAAAGCCCGCCCAATGACGCGACGGAGTTACTTACCGATACCCACCATTTTACCGAGCGTCGCGTGACTGTCGTGACCCAGGTAGTCATACTTACCCGCGATAAGCCTGGAACCCCACGGGCGACCATTCGGCCTGACCCCGCGATGCACCTGTATGCGTCCATGCTCCGCACCCTGGGCGCGCTAAACAACGTTTACCCAGCACGCCTAATTCCCGGATTCCCGCCCGCAGGTCGTAGTCGAGCTCATCTATAGGCAAAGGTGGAAGCATGGGCATAGGGCGGCAGCGAGGAATGTGTGTGTGTGTGTGTGTGTGTGTGTGTGTGTGTGTGTGTGTGTGTGTGTGTGTTAAAGAGCACAAGGAAAACGTTGCGCAAAGACAGTGTATGCGATGCAGCAAAGCGACGGTTTACGGATGTTACCTGAAGTTACCTCGCATACCTGCTGCGGTGAGCCGCCGGTCTTACCAACCGTGTGTGTGTGTGTGTATGCATTGGAGGGGAGCATGCGGGCGTGACCCCATGACCCCGGGACCTGCCGAGGACAGGACCCGCCTTTTGCCGCCGCCCCCGGCCCTCACCGCTCAGCTCTGTGGCGAACGCCGCCAGCCACTGCGCCACACACTGCCGCAGCACGTCGGGCCGCTTGTCGGGCGACTGCACCCGCACCTGTGTGGGCAGGAGGGCGGCGGCAATGGCGGCGGCAGTCCCTGGGCAGCGGTAATAGTGGTGGACTGGTGGTGGACTGGTGGGAGATGGGCCAGTGGCCTGGCTCGTCACACGTATGACAGCGCGCGCAGCATGCCACACACCCCGGCTATGGCGCCCCCGGTTCGCCAAAGTAAGGAAGCGGCACGGCAGCACTGCAGGCCGCGCTGCGGGCGCCGCACGCACACACACACACACACACACACACACACACACACACACACACACACACACACACACACACACACACACACACACACACACACACACACACACACACACACCGTGAGCCCCATCACGCCACCCAGGCGGTGCCGGCCCAGTGACACCGCGTAGCCCAGGCGCTGCCGCGTGCGCAGGGCGTGGAAGGCGGGCTTGGCCGCCACCGCCGCCGTCAGGTCCAGCAGCACAGCGGGCAGCACGTCGGACGGGTCGTCCTCACCCACCTGGTGAGGGGCGGGGAGGTGGGGGTGGGCGTGGGAGGTGGGGAGAGGTGAGGGGGGGGAGGGGGGAGAAGTGTGTGTGTGGGGTGGGGGTGGGGGGGTGGGGGGGGGGATGGGGGAGAGGAGGGGAGGTATGGGTTTTGGGTGTGGGGTGGGGAAGGGAAGTGTGGATGTGGGTGGGTCGAGTGGGGTAGTGGGGGCGTTGGGTGGGTGGATGGGCGTGTCTGTTAGAGCACAAGCGGTCAACACTGTGCATGCTGCGAATGCGCCCGTATGGCTCTTGAGTTCAGTCGTGTGTACCGGGGATGCGGGGCGTGTGTCAGAGAGACTGAGCGCGCGTCAGGCGGGATCCCCACACCCCCGCACCCCCACACCCCCGCTCCTCCGCCAACCCCCACCTGGCACAGCAGGAAGACGGCGCTGTTGGAGTTGGAGGGGTTGGGGTTGTCCGGCACGTGGCGCAGCAGCACTGGGCCCAGGGGGGCGGCTGTAGCAGGAGTAGCAGCAGCGGCGGCGGCGGCGGTAGCAACAGCGGCAGAAGGCGCCGCCCCCTCCGCCCCCTCCCCCGCCCCCGCCGCCGCTGCCTCCGCCTCCGCGGAGAGGCCGTTAGCCCGGGCCTGGTGTTCAGTGGCTGCGTGCTGTGGCGGCGCAGCAGGAAAGGAGGCCGGCCGCAGGCTCAGCACGCGGGTCGCGGGCCAGCCGCCCGGCCCCAGGCCCGTGGGCCGCAGGTGCTGCACCAGCGTGGCGCACAGGTCTGCGGGGCACATGGAGGGACAGGGTGGAGATGACACGCGAGGGGTGGGTTACAAGAATAGTTCAGTGGTAGACGGTAGGCAATCTTGGGGGAACAGCAATCGGAGGGAGTGTGTGTGTAGCCGTGGGGTGTAGCGAACCGGGGGTTGTGTACCAAACCAAGTTAAACGAGTAGAGCATAGGCATAGGCAGAGGTGGGGATGGACATACCGTTCCGCCGGGAAGTTTTTTCCGGTGCTAAGTTTTATCTAGTGGCTGGCGAATTATATTAAAAATTTTCTAGTGAAGTTTTTTCTATTTCCACGGGATTTAACTGACAAGTTTTCCAAGGCTGCGGGTATTGGTGCGTGCCGCGTGCACTGCACCGCCGTTTTGCCACTGCACGGTGCCCCCGGGGCCCGGCACAGGTTTAGGGATCAAAAACTACTGGACCAAATGCACCCCGTCATTCCCCTGACTGCACTCCCGTGTCTCTGATGCACCTGACCACCTGCGACCACCTGTAGCTTTGCTTAGCCTGTTCCCTATCATCATGCACTGTTTTTGCCTGCGTGTCTTCCCCTTGCGTGCACGGTTTTGCCCCCTGCTGCCCCCTCGGAATTAACTTTTCGCCGCTAAGTTTTTTCTACGGTGCAAGGATTTAGCATTTAAAGTTTTCCAAGATAAGTTTTTTTCATTGCCAGAAAGTGAATTATGAAAAATACTTCCCGGCGGGACGGTATGATGCGAAAGGGGCAGCCCAATCCAAACCCACATGCGGTGTGTGCGGGGGGTGGGGCCGGCAGCGGGTGGCACGGACGCAGCTCGCGTGTGGATGTGGGTGCGGGATTGCCCGAGACGCCCACCAGGGCCGCCGACCGACTGCCCCGCGCTCTCCCCCTGCCTCCCCACAAAACACACACCCGCCCACACACCCGCACACACACACACACACGCCCATACACACGCCCGCGCACCCGCCCACACACCCGCACACACACCCGCCCGCACCACGCCCCCCACCCGCCCACCTCGCGCCTGCTGCTCCGTGCTGTTGCCCCACACCAGCACCTCCAGCGCCGCGCCGGAGCCCAGGCCACGAAGGAAGCGCCACACCGCGCCCGGGCCTGCCGCCGCCTCCTCCACCCTCTCCTCCCCTTGCGCCCCCACCTCCACACCCTGCTGCTGCTGCTGCTGCTGCCCCTGCTGCTGCTTCGCGCCCGCTCCTGCTGCTGCTGCTTCTCCTCCTCCTCCCGCCTCAGCCGCCGCCGCCTCCAGCACTGCGATGCATGCCTCGGCGTGCCACTGCGGCAGCTGCAGCAAGTGCTCGGCAGCGTACTCGGCGTGCTGCAGGGGGCGGCGGGGGAGGGGCATTACATGCATTAAGTTTACGCAGTGGAGTCGCAAGGGGAGGGGCGTTATAATTTAATATGATTAGCTCAGGAGATGGTAGACGGTAGGCAATCTTGGGGGAACCGCAATCGGGGGGCGGGAGTTGTTATGTTTTCCTGTTGCTTCCCTAACCACATCCACGCAGCCACCCAGCCACCCGCCCACCTGTGCTGGGTTGTTGTGTCGCCACATGCGCAGCCCCTGCAGCAGCTTGCCGTGCACCAGCCAGTACCTGTGGGCATGTGTGTGTGTGTGCGTACATGTGCGTGTGTACATGTAGGATGTGTGCGCGTGTGTACATGTGTGTGTGTGTGTGTGTGTTACTGTGTACGAGTGCCCGAGTGTGTGTTGTGAGTGAGGGGTATGCGAGGTGGGCTTACCCTTGCCCTCTAACCACACAAACACACACGCATCACCCCTGCCAAGCCATGCCTCTCACGCCTCACCGCGCCTCCACCTGCTCCCGGCTGACTGCCGCCAGCGCCGCCGCCACCCGCTGTAGCAGCTGCGGCACCACGCCACTGAAGCCGCTACAGCCCAGCAGCAGCCCGGTCTCAGAGGCAGACAGGCTGTAGCCGGTGCCCACCTGCGGGCCGCGGCGCAGGCGCAGCGTCGGTATGGGGGGGAGAGCAGTTGCGTCCAAGCCCAACTAAACCAAGACCCAGGACCAAGAGGAGGTTTGGCCTTGAGCTTTATTGTGGATGCCCTCGAGCATGGTCTTGCAAGGGCGGGCTGTTCCCGGCAAGGAACAAAGCGGGCTTCAACCCAAGCACCAACCCCCAAGCAACCGCAACACCAACCGCCGCCAACTGCCTCACCAACCGCAACGCCAACCGCCCTAACCAACCGCCGCCGCCCACCAGCTGTGCGTCGTAAACGTCGGGCTGTAGCAGCTCCTCCATGACGCGGCAGGCCAGGCGGGCCGTCACCCAGGCGGCGGGGGAGGCGTAGGCGGCCGGGGTGACCAGGTGCGCAAACACGTGCGTCTGAGGGCGTGTGTGCGCGCGCGTGTGGGTGGGGGGATACATGCATTAAGTTTACGAAGTGAAGTCGTAGCCAGGTACAATGCGGGCGTGTATGTTTGCGCGCATGTGTATGGGGGGGGCAGGATGGCGGGGTGAAGGGGTGAAGTGGAGGGGTGACGGCTGAACGGCACGGAAGGCACACAATAAGGGCAAAGTCCACAAAGTCCTTGGCCGTGCGCACCCCAACACCCATCCCCAGGCGTGCATGCCCCCCCACACGTACACACGTACACACGTACACACGTACACACGTACACACGTACACACGCACACACATACACACACACACACCTTGGGCACACCAAACGACACGTCAGTTCGGTGCCACAGCCGCACCGCGCCGCCGCCCTCGTCCAGCAGCAGCGCCGGCGCCGTGTCGCCACCAGGGGCCGCGGGGGCCCCCGCACCCTGTGAGCCCGCACCCGCACCCTCAGCCACCCCGCCGTTGTCGCCGCTCCGCGGCCGCTTGCTCCCCCGCTCCATCTCCGCCTCCACCTCCGCGGCCTCCACTCCGTCTGCCGCCTCCGGCGCCGCCACCAGGCTTGTGTCGACGGGCAGGGCCCAGTTGGGCGTCGGCGGCAGCCGCAGGCGCGACAGCAGCAGCGGCATGGGGTCGGCGGGGGAACCGGCCGGGTCCACACTCGCAGCAGAGGTGGCGGCGGCCGCCGCCGCTGTCGTAACCGTAGAATCCGTAACCGCCGCCGCCGCCACATCGTCAGTGAACGTGTCATACATGTACGGCGGCAGCGGCTCCTCCGAGTACTTGGCGCCGTACCTGCAGCAGTACAGGTACAGCACACACGTGTGTATGTGTGTGTGTGTGTGTGTGTGTGTGTGTGTGTGTGTGTGTGTGTGTGTGTGTGTGTGTGTGTGCGTGCGTGCTATGATTAGTATCATAAGCAAAGGCCGTGTATGACTGTGAGATAAGGGGGCGTGTGTACATATGTGTACATTCATCCCGCCATACCAGTTTGGGGTTTGGCAGTCCAATGCTGCCTCCCACACCGCACCACACCACACCACACCACACACACACACCCACACACACCCACACCCCGTTTGCATTTGCCGTCATGCATGCGCCCATGCCGTCCCCCGCCTGTTTACTTGCTCGTGGTCGCCCACCCTCCGTCTCTTTCCCAAATCGCGCAACTCCTAGTATACTTAATTGGGCTGGGACTGGGCTGCGTGTTTGCTCTTGCTCGTCGCGCGCCGCCGCGCTAACATGTTCCTTCGCTCTTGTTCGTGAAACTCCCCTGCTGCCGCCCTGTGCTCTGTTGTTTTCTTATTCGCTCGTAGGTGAGAATTTCATCGAGGATTGGGCGGGAGCTTGGACTTAGCGGCCAGGAGTAGCGACGCGGAGCTAGGAATCGTAGGAGTGCCTGGGCCTCACGGTACCGTGAGCACATGCATGGGTTTGCACCCTTGAGAGCGTGTGGACACTAATCCCCCCTCGAGGTTAGAGTAGCGGGGGTTGCGTGATTTCCGGTTGCTTGGTAAGACCGGCGGCTCACCGCAGCAGGTATGCGAGGTAACTTACGGTAACATCCGTAAACCGTCGCTTTGCTGCATCGCATACACTGTCTTTGCGCAACGTTTTCCTTGTGCTCTTTAACACCCACACCACACACACACCCAGTCACCCACACACACCCACCCACACCCACACCCACACCCACACCCACACCCACCCACCCACCCACCCACCCACCCACACACACACACGCACCACTTCTCCACGTGTGTCGTGCTGCCGGCGAAGGAGCTGTCCGCCACGAACACGTTGGCGGCGGCCGGCGTCAGGTGGGCCAGGAAGCGGGCCAGCGCGGCGGGGTCGTAGGCGGTCAGCAAGGCGGGGCCGGCCAGCACAGCCTGGGCAGCAGCGGGTGAGGGCGGGTGGGGGGAGGTGAGGAGGGGTAGGCTACTTAAATCCCAGAGAAACCAAGACACAGTGGAGGGTGAGGGTGAGGGTGAGGGGAAGGCGAGAGCTGGCGCGGCTTCGGAGGGTGGTGGAGTGTCGTGCTCCGCTGGCAGCTGCTCCAGTCCGGACACCGCCTCACAACCCAGCAGCCCCTGTCCACCCACAGGGAGTGGTGCACATCCACCCGTGTCGCGCTCCTGGCCCGACGCTCCCTGCCTGGCGTCGGGGCTGCTTTCCTGGTCGCCAGGTAAGTCGTGGGTTTTGTTTGTCGTCTCCGCGTGCCTGTCCTGTGCTGTTGTGCGCGCCACCGAGCCCGGGCGGCGACATTCAGCGCCGGCGCCGCTCGCCCTGCTGCTCCACGACGCCTCGGCCCACATCCCATAAGTATTATCGCTTGCAACTAACGCCTCTGCCGGTGCTCCACTCGTTTTAGTTGGTTTGGTTTAGTTTGGGCTGGTGTTTACAACCCCCCCCTCAACACACACAACACTGAGCGCCGTCCCCCGCCGCACCTCGGGCTCAAAGTAGTGCAGCCGCTGCGCCGCCTCCCGCGCCAGGTCCAGCGGCGCGCTGCGGTCGGCGTACTGCCACCTCACCGCCGCGGCCGCCGCCACCTCCTCCCACACCGCCCGCCGCGGCCCCTCGCCAAGCGCGCACATGGCCTGTGTTGAAAGAGCACAAGAAAAACAACGTCAAGACAGTGTATGCGATGCAGCACATGCCCTGTGTGTGCGGAGGGCAGCAGGCGCGATGGGCTACGGCACATGGGTCACACCGGCGCTCTCATCGAGAAGTACGCCAGGCTCGCGGCTGTCCCCAACCCCCAGGTCATCGGGTGTAGAAATATATTCCGTTACAGCGTCATGTGCGATCATCCAACAGGACACGCGGCGAAGTGTGCAGTGGATGGCAGGAGCACGGCCACAAGCAATGTGCAGCTCGCAATCGAAACAAAGCTGGATGTCGCCAGTCCTCCCTCGCTCCCTCCCTCCCTCCCCAGTCCTAAGCTCCATACAAACCGGTCGCATGAACGGCTCTCCCCCCTCCCTCCCAGCCCCCCTACCGCCCCCAGCCCCCAGCGCCCGGCCCACCTTGACCGCCGCGAACACCAGCCGCACCACGTCCTCCAGCCGGCCCAGCCCCTCCTCCGACAGCGTCAGGGTCACGCCCCACTGCAGGAAGCCCTCACCCAGCCGGACCTGCGCGGGGGACACACAGGGGGAAAGAGGCGGGCGGGGGTTTACATTCATGATTGATTAAGAAGGGGGGGCTTTGTAAATACCAGCCCAAATCAAGCTAAACTAAGGGGGGCTGCTCGCATGCCAAAGCTCATCGAGTAGGCCCGACTACCGGTACCATCCGTGAGAAGGCCCTACCACCATCCGAATGCCCACCCTCCAAGCCACGGAAGCGCAAGCACTGGCGCGAAGGGGATAGTGCAGGTGGGCGGCAGCACGGGGGCTGAGCGGAGCGCACAGGCAGGCGCATGCGGCGACCGGTCATGAACGTGCTATTTGCCGGCCCCTTAACTACAGGGAGGGTGAACCCGACGGAAATGGGCCAAGCATGTAGACGCGGCGCACCTCGTCAAAGGGCCCGGCCGACAGCGCCTGCGCCAGGCCCGAGCCCCGCAGCAGCGCCGCCAGGCTGCCGCGGCCCTCGTGGCCCAACACGTGCCCCGCCCACCGCCACGGCTTGCTCCTGCAGGGTGAGCGCGCGCGCGTGTGTGCGTGTGTACGTGTGTGTGCGTGTATGTATGTGTGTGTTTGTGTGTGTGTGTGTGTGTGTGTTTGTGTGTGTGTGTGTGCGTGCGTATGTATGTGTTTTTGTGTGTGTGTTGTGTGTGTGTGTGTGTGTTGTGTGTGTGTGTGTGTGTGTTTGTTTGTGTGTGTGTGTGTGTGTTAAAGAGCACAAGGAAAACGTTGCGCAAAGACAGTGTGTGTGTGTGTGTGTGTGTGTGCATGTGTGTGCGTGTGTGGCACCATTGCGTCCAGGCACCAGGCACGCGGCGTCCCTCAAAGCACCCCGCCCCTGCCCGCCCTCCACTGCGACCCGCTCCCTTTGCGCGTCGCCCCCCTCATTTAACCGCCCCCCCCCACACACACACACACATCCACCAGTCCACCGCCCTTCCCCTTCCCCTCTTTTCCGTCTCCACCCCGCTACCCCTCCATCCCCTCCCCCCCACACACGGCCGCACCCCATGTCTGCGGCCATGCCGTACGGCACGTGCCAAACCACCTCCAGCTGCCGCAGCCCCCGCGCGCTGGCCACACGGAACAGCCGCCCGCACCGGCCCGGCCCGCCCATGGCCGCAAAGCTGTAGCGCGCCCCGCCGGAGCCCGCCGCCTCCGAAGGCTGTGGCTGTGGCAGCTGCTGGTGCTGCTGCTGCTGTTGCTCGATGGCTGTAGCAGCGGCGTCCGGGCTGGCGGTGGTGGTGATGGGCGTGGGTGTGGGTGCGGGTGCGGGGTCGCGGCGGGAGGGTACGTCTGCGAACGCGGCGGCCACCCAGTCCCGCAGCTGGGGCAGCGGCTGGGGCGCCACCACACAGCCCCTCAGGTGGCCCGACGTGTAGCGCTCGCGCCTGTGCGGGTGCGGCGGGGTGCGGGGTGTCGTGCCGGTGCGGGTTGTAGATATCAGCCAAAGCTAAACCGTACCCAATGCAAAGGGGGTATGGTGATGAGGGTGGTGAGGTGGAGGTGAGGGAGGTGAGGGAGGTGAGGGTGGTGGTGAGGGTGTGTGTTAAAGAGCACAAGGAAAACGTTGCGCAAAGACAGTGTATGCGATGCAGGGTGTGTGTGTGTGTGTGTGTGTGTGTGTGGAGCACACCGCCAGCGGGTCAGGTCTCACCCCAGCCCACCCTAGCCCGCCCGCCCGCCCCCACTCACCAGAACTTGGCCAGGGCTGCGGGCACATCCACGCCCGCAGCAGCCGGCGCGTCGCGCAGTGTGGTGATGTTGCCTGTGCGGGCGCGTGTGCGTGTTTGAGAGAGAGCAGCAGCACGCGTGTGCATGGAAGCCACCAAAGCTGACGCATTCACGTGCAGTTGGGAGCTGGGCGCAGCGGCACACACAGCCAGCTCCTTTCATCCCGACATGCCTCTAGCGAGCAAGCACCTGAATTCCCTTTAAGCGCGCTGCCAAACACCTGCTTGACACGAACCCCCATGGCCCCGTCCCACCTCCTCCTGTTTGGGCTGGTATTTACAATGCCCCACGCCCATGCCCACCCCCACGCCCGCCCCCCCACGCCCCCACCACCCCACCCGTAGAGAACTTGGCCAGCGGCGGCCCCGCCGCCACCCGCCGCAGCTGCAGCAGCTTGCGGGCGTCGCTGTTGGTGTTGCGGCTCCACTCGGCGTGCACGTTCTCCACCTGCGCGGCGGCGGCAGAGGAGGAGGAGCAGCAGAGCAGGCAGAGCCGCGCCGCGGGTGGAGCCGCAGGCGGAATGGGGTTCCGGATTTCAAACTACCTCCCCCCTTCATTTCTATATGATCATGAATGTGAACCCCCCCACCACCACCATCTGGCGCCAGTCTTGCGCGGCTGTGTCTGGGTTGGGCGAATTTTCCTTGACGATTGGGACCCGTCTCGTTGGGCTTGGGCATGTAACCTGGCCCCCCCCCCCCCCGCCCCTTCCTGTTCCTCCCTCCCCCCGGGCGCCCCCCGGCCCCCCCACACACACACACCTCCCGCAGCAGGCTCTCCCGCTCCAGCAGCGGGTCTATGAAGAAGCGGCCGAGGCGGTCCAGAGCCCCCGGCAGCGCGGCCGCAGACACGCTGAAGTGGTAGCTGGTGTGTGCCATGCCTGCAGAGGCGCGGGTGCAGGTGCGGGTCCGGGTGCGGGTGCGGGCGGGAACAGGCGGGCAGCGGTGTTTGGGGGTACCGGTAGTTCATTACCAGCGCCCAAGGGGGTATATTGTCTGACACACGCTCACGCACACAGCCACACAAAGCCACGCAGCCACACAGACGCACACGGACAAATCCTATTTGTTTTCCTTGAGCTCATCAAAACACACAGACACAGACACATCCACAGTCACAGCCGCAGCCACACATGGCGCACCGGTGGATGCGTTGCTGCTGCCGCCGTGCTGGCTGAGGAAGTACTTGTAGTCCTTCTCATCCGGGTAGCGCCCACTGCCCTAAGAACAGGCACGGGTGAAGTGGGGGACGGGGGTGGGAACGGGGGGGGTCCAGGGCAGGGAAAGGGGGGGGGTGCAGGTGCTCGTGCACTGGCATGTGAGGGAGCAGCGCGCAATCCGCGGCTGCGTCCCTCAAAGAAGCGACCCAGCAGCCGACGCTGACCACACAACCGTATGCACGCTCCACACATGCTGAATACACCCGTTCCCCACCCCACCGCGTGCATCCCTCCTCTTACCCAACTTACACAACCCTCCCCACCCCGTGTCCCCACCCCCAAATCCTCCGCACACACGCACCAGGTGCACCGCATGCTCCAGCCAGTGCGCGAAGCCGGGCACGTCGTCTGGGTCGTCAAAATAGCCCGCCTGCGTGCGTGTGTGCGTGGGTTTGCGCGTGGGTTTGTGCGTGGGTTTGTGCGTGGGTTTGTGCGTGGTTTAGTGCGTGTGAGGCCGGGGCAGGCATGAGGCAGGCGGAAGCGTCAGGGGCGGCGTTGAGGACTGAGCCTGCCCGCTGGCGCCTGCACTGCAATACTCCCCAAATCCACGTGCATCTACGGGAATGAGGGCAACAGGGACAAGGGCACTGCGATCTTCTGGAGTTGAAGCCGGCGAAAGAGGTCGCGGCTGGAGGGGGCCCACTTCGGGGGTCCGGGGCCTCACCACAGGCCGCCCGCTTACCTGCATGTTGACGCAAACCGCGGGGAAGACCGCCTCCGGATCGCTGACCAGCAAGAAGCGCGCCTGGCTGCCGCCGTCCGCTTCAGGACCGCCTCCAACCAGGATAACTTCATAAGCGCGGCGGTCCGCAACGGGTTTTTGGACCGCGATGGAACGCGAATGCGAGGGAGCCGAGACAGCTGCGGTGTTTGTCATTTCTCTTGAAGTTTTATTGCTGCTTATAGCACATTCTGGTGAGGTCATCCGGCCGGTGAGGTGCACGTGCGACGACAGCCCAGCTGCTGGGCTGGGTCCGGGCGCAGTCTGAGCTCGCGAGCGGGTTCTGCTCGCGGTTAGTGCCCAGCTGAGCAAAGGTACGCGGAGTAGCATTCGCAGGTGTGCATTGACCTGGGGGCGTGCAAGCTTACAGGGTACAGCGCGAGAGGCGTACGAGCCCATGCCGGTTGCGGACGGAGCGGCACCCCGTGAGGACCCCCATGCCCCAGCCCTGGTTGCTTGCGTTCACGCATGCTATCAGGTCAGCACTCACGCACTGGTGGGGCGCTCCGCGCTCGGTACATGTCTGTTTCCTTCGCAAGACTAAGAGCGTGCTGCATACACTTGGCGCATCTGGGAGTGGGGAGCCCGGGGGAGGATGGGGGGCGGGAATGGAGCGGGAGGGGCCACACCATGCATTCGGTTAGCTCGCGACTCCAACCAGGCCATAGCTTCACCGCCCTCTCTGTGAGCATACCACAACTCAATTACGGCCGCAGCATTGCTTTGTGGGGGCATCGATTAACCAACTTGCATTCATTTCACGTCTCAGACTCAGAGCGAGCAGAGAGTTGCAGACATAATTATATACTTGACACTCACTGCGTACTTGCTTTACAATTGTCACGGCTTCAATTTCGCGTAATCCTTAGCGAAGCACACCGATCAACCATGGCCCCGCCACCAGAGGCAGGCGCCACAGCGGCGGCAGAGCCCTCCAAACCCCTCAACGAGCTCTTTTCGTCGCTGCCAACGACCATCTTTGAGGTTATGAGCAAGCTGGGTGGGTATCTGATGCGTGGCCTCACGCGGAAAAGGCGCGCTGGCCGTCGCGTTTGGCGCAAAGCATCGCTGCAACAATTATGATAGTTTGAGTCTCTGGAGTGCCGTGCGCACGGTGTGGGTTGAGGCCGGGGCGCTCAAAAACCCTGGCTGGCCTGCACCGAGCGCTTGGGCGGCACCGTGTCCCGCACTTGCCGTTGGCACCGTGCCACGTGCGGGCGCCGTGACCGTTCGCTCATGCCTCTGTACCCGAACCGCCATTTCCCTTCCCTTTGAGCCTGCACCGGCGCCGGCACCGGCACCTGCATCCCTCCAGCACGCAGCGCCCCCCTTCCAGCGCTCCCTCTTAGGCCCTCTTCCACCCTCCCGCATCCCCTCGCCCCAGCAACTGCCGCCTGCCGCGCAACACCAAGCAGCACCCGCTCGCCATTCCTCTGCCCCCCTCCCAACCCCTCCCATTTCCCTCCCTCTCCCCTCCCCCCCCCCCCAGCCATGGAGCACGCCTCCGTGAACCTGGGCCAGGGCTTCCCCGACGCGGAGGGCCCCGAGGCCATGAAGCAGATCGCCAGCGCCTCCATGTACGACTTCCACAACCAGTACCCCTCACTACTGGGAGTGCCGGAGCTGAGGCAGGCCGTGGCGGCGCACAGCGAGCGGGAGCAGGTGTGTGTAGAGGTGGGGAGGGAGAGGAGGAGGGAGGAGGGAGGAGGGAGAGGAGGGAGAGGAGGGAGAGGAGGGGGAGGAGGGGGAGGAGGGAGAGGAGGGAGGAGGGAGGAGGGAGG
>NC_057004.1:4892925-4909583 GCF_000002595.2 Chlamydomonas reinhardtii | reverse complement strand
CGGGAGGAGGGAGAGGAGGGAGAGGAGGGGGAGGAGGGAGAGGAGGGAGAGGAGGGAGGAAAGGAGGGAGGAAAGGAGGGAGGAGAGGGAGGCGGGAGGCGGGAGGAGAGGGCGGGGGGAGGAGGAAGAGGAGGGATGAGGGATGACTGGATGAGGGAGGCGGGAGGCGTGGTAGGGGGTAGGGGGCCACCTCGGGGGTTGCGAGGTGAAGGCAGTGAGAACAGGGTAAGGGCAGAGGAGACAGCGGGATTGTGGGAGGGGTAGCACAGATCGGGAAGCAGGGGTCGCAGGAGGCAGGAGGCAAGGAGGGGGAGATTTCGGGGAGAGGGGCTGGGAGAGGGCGCTGGGAGAGGGGGCTGGAGCAAGTTGAGGTGGGAGCGCGAGGGGGTGGGCGGCAGGTTGAAGAGGGGAAGGGGAGGGGAGCATGGTAGGATAGGGGCAGGCGGCGCGCGGAGCGGCAACACAGGTGCTGGCAGCTGCGGCTGCGGCGGTGGCTGTGACTGGCCGGGCGCGCCACCATCAGCGCCACTAGGTAGCGGGAGCAGGAACCCCTGGGCGGGAGTGCAAGGCGGCCCGGGTAGTGGTAGTGGTAATGGGTGCCCCGCCGCGTACTGCCTCGTCGTGACACCAACAGCCACGCACGAGTACGGCCCCCCATGTTCCAGTCCCCAAGAACAACAGCCTCCGCAGCACGGGTCTGAACTAAACTAACTGAACTTCCGCCCCCCCCAGGGCATCCTGGTGGACTGGGCCACGGAGACGCTCATCACGGTGGGCGCCACGGAGGGGCTGGCGTCGGCCTTCCTGGGACTCATCAACCCGGGTGACGAGGTGGGCTGGGGGGGAATGGGGGGCTGGGGGCTGGGGGCTGGGGGCTGGGGGCTGGGGGCTGGGGGTAGGAGGCTGGCGGGAGCGGGGGACATGGTGGGCGGCGAAGGGGATCAGGCTGGGGCTGGAAAGTGGGGCAGGGGCGGGGGCAGAGGTGATGGAGTCCAGGACAGACACAGGAAGGGTCAGAGTGCAGGGGGCGCAGCTGCGCGTGGCTAGGCTCCCACCGTCATATCTGGTGGCGCCGCCTTTCCCAGAAGAGCCAAAGGGGTTGTCGTAGCTTGTCGCTGGGGCCCCACCACACCTGCCGCCGTGCATTCAGTGCCGTACCCTCGCCGCACGCCGCACATGTACCGCACACACGCCGTACACCGTACCAACATACGTTTACGAGCATACGAACCTACATACACACCCACACACACACGCACGCACACGTGTAAAAGTGCAGGTGATCATGTTCGACCCCATGTACGACAGCTACACCTCCATGGCCAAGCGCAGCGGCGCCGTCATCGTGCCGGTGCGCCTGCGCCTGCCCGACTTCTCCGTGCCGCTGGAGGAGCTGGCGGCGGCGGTGACGCCCCGCACCAAGATGATCATGATCAACACGCCGCACAACCCCAGCGGCAAGGTGGGTGGGCATGTGGACATGTGTGTGTGTGTGTGTGTGTGTGTGTGTGTGTGTTTGTGTGTTGGCGGGGAGCAGTGTGTGCGTGTCAGGGGGGGGTTGGCAAAGATGCTTGGAATAGCCGGGGAGAGGACGGGACTTGTAGGGCATGTCGCCACCCGGCAATCCCACCCACGTTCGCACACCACATAGGTGCGTACGCATATGCGCGCGCTTATCCGGCCACAAGTATGTACGTGCGCCTTCCTGACGTGCTTCTCCAACACACACACACACACACACACACACACACACACACACACACACACACACACACACACACACACACACACACACACACACACATTCACACTTTTGCGTGCACGCTTTGCATTTTCCAATCCTCGTGCTTTCTGACGCACGCATGCAGGTGTTCACGCGGCCCGAGCTTGAGGCCATTGCGGAGCTGTGCGTGCGCCACGACCTCATCGCCCTCAGCGACGAGGTGTACGAGCACCTGGTGTTCGGCGGCGCGGCGCACGTGTCGCTGCGCTCGCTGCCGGGCATGAAGGAGCGCTGCGTGCGGCTGGGCAGCGCGGGCAAGACCTTCAGCTTCACCGCCTGGAAGGTGGGCGGGGCGGGGGGTGGGGGCGGGCGGGGGGTTTGGGGGTTACATACATTATTACTTTCGAAGAAGCACAGTTATAGGCACAGAGGGGGGCGGGAGCAAGAAGGCAAGGGGCGCGGAGCGGACAGGGGAGAAGATCGGTGGTGAGTGTTTTCGCCTCTGTCGCCTGTGCCGTCCCACCGCACGCCACCGCGTCTCACCTCCTCATCTCGTCCTCCTTCTCCTTCTCCTCCTGCTCCTGCTGCTCCACCTGCCAGGTGGGCTGGATGACTGGCCCGGCCCGACTGCTGAACCCCATCGTCAAGGCGCACCAGTTCCTGGTGTTCACCGTGCCCTCCAGCCTGCAGCGAGCAGTGGCGCACGGCCTGGACAAGGAGGCGGACTTCTACCAGTGAGCAGCCCTAGAGGGGGAGCAGGGGAAGAGGGGGGAAGGGGCTTCGGGGGCGGGGCTGCAAGGGCGGGGTCTGAGGGGAATACCCGGGACCATGGGGGTCGTTGGCCTGTGTTACGGTACGGTACTTGCCACCCCTCTCCTAGCACCCATTTGCATTTGGACTCCCCCTCTAGAAACCAATTGCGTCTGGACCGGGTTGCTGGCGGGCCTGGGGCTGCTGCGCAGCGCCTCCCCCGCGGCAGGTCGTCCCTTGTGACCTTTTGGCCCGACCCCCTCCCCCTCCCCCTCCCCCAACCTCCCAACCCTTCCCTCACACCCCCACTCTCCTAACCCCCCCCCACACACACACACACATACTCATGTAGCTCTCTGGGCCCCAGCCTGGAGGCCAAGCGGCGGTACCTGGAGGCCGAGCTGACGGCGCTGGGCTTCGACTGCCTGCCCGCACACGGCGCCTACTTCCTGGTGGCAGACGTCAGGTGGGCGCGTGTGTGTGTGTGTGTGTGTGTGTGTGTGTGTGTGTGTGTGTGTTAAGCTTACGAGCAAGGGAAAACGTAGGTGTGTGTGTGTGTGTGTGTGTGTGTGTGTGTGTTGGGGGGTGGCTGGCTGGGGTTGCGCGTGGCTGGCGGTTTGGAGTGTGTGGATGGGGTCGTTTTGATGAGAATCAAGGCCCCGCCTAGAGGCTTCCATCGTCCCCAGCAGCAGCTGTGCGTGTACCGTGGCAGCACCAACCCGACATCCCCACCCCAACGACCCCTGTGCTCCCTCCCCGCCTTTGCTGCCGCTGTCCGCCACCGCCCTCCCCCGCAGCAAGTTCCAGCGGCCCGGCGAGGACGACGCCGACTTCGCCAAGCGGCTGACGGCGGAGGGCGGCGTCACCACCATCCCCATCTCCGGCTTCTACGTGGGCCCCCGCCCGCCCACCCACCTGGTCCGCTTCTGCTACTGCAAGGAGGACATCAAGCTCCAGGCGGCGGTGGAGCGGCTCAAGGCGTACGTGGGGCCGGGCGGGAAGGGCGCGCCGCAGTAATGAGGCTTTTTGCGTGTATGTGGGTGTGTATGTGTGTGTATGCATGTATTGGTGCTGGAGAGAGTAAGGGAAGGAGATACGCAGGTGTGTATGCAGCTGCTTTGGGTGGGGGAAGGAGGGTGCGTGAGCGGCGTGGTGGTGTCTGTGCGAGCGAGGGCGAGCGAGGCAGCGGGCGTGAGTGAGCTTAGCTGTGTTGAGCGTGGGGCGTGTGCGGTAGTGTGCAGCATTGAGTTGTAGCTGGCGGTGTGCCTGCGATGGAGCTGGAGATGAGGGGGGGTGCTGTAGGTTGGAGCGACATTGCACTGGGTGTACGGGACAGAGTGTCGGCAGTCAGCATGGAGCATGATGGGGTGGCAGCCTTGCTGTCACTGCCGAGTACCCGTACCGCCGTACACAGGCGCCGTCTCGCAGCGGACGTGGTCACGTGTCTCATGAAGGTCATGAGGGCCGCATCCTGCACAAGGAAAGCAGTGTGTGGTAGTGTGGTAGGCCGTCGAGGCGCTGAGCAGTTCCGTAGGCTTCTTGGGCTCGCAAGCGCGGCGCAGGGATGGGCACGGCGTGTGTCAGTCGGGGTAGTGCCTGTCTGAGGCGCCCCTTGGCCTGGGAAGGATTCGCGTCCGTTGCGTAACTAAGTAAGATGTAGTTTACTACTTGCCTGGACGGACTAGTCACTCGTGAGCAGGTTGAGCTTAGGCTGCTTAGGTAGATAGGCAACTCGGGCAGGCAGGATGACATATCGAGGGGAAGTGTGCACCCTTGGGCACGCAGTCACGCAGCTTAAGACGATCTGTAATTATGTGGATTATAACACAGCCGACCAACCCAATAGCCTGCACGCGCGGCGTGTCGCGGGAGGAGGAACAGTGCCGAGGGAGTAGGAGGAGTCGAAAGGTCCGCCAGGGTGTTGCAGGGGTGGAAAGCGTGTCAGGGTTACAGACACACGCTTTGTCCCTGTTCCGCGTGTGCATTACAGCGTTTCAAGTTACGGGAGCAGGAGGGCGCTCCGGCGGGTCGGCCCGGAGACGGCTCGCGCCAATTTCCCGCATGCCCCGGCGGCTGCGACTGGTCAAGAAACGCCTGAGCGGCCGAACGCTTCACCGCGGCACCAGCGCATTCGCAGTTTATGCAGGAGACTGAAAACAACCCTGTTTTGGGGGAGAGCCCAGTCAGAGGCGTTCAATTTGAGCGGCCCCATGCAGAGGCGCGCCAAGCGCGACCGACAGCCGCAAACAGGCGAAGCTTTCATACTCATTCCCATACGCATTAGGTAGGCCGCAGAGTGGACGGCACAAGTACTCCTACCTCGTCAGGCGCTGCATAGGATCTTAAACTCGCGGGCATTTGCTTGTCTAAACTCTCCGACCCCACCTGCGCTCCTACTGAGGCTGTACTTGCTGCCTACCTGATCACAAACTTGGAGGTAGCTTTACAGAAGCCGCTTTCGCCGTGTTTGTGTCGATCCGAAGCTTTGCGCCCAAGCCGATTCTGACCAGAGCCAGAGCTCTGCCAACTTCCTTATAGTCATGGCTGCCGTCGTCGATCTGTCGGCGGCGCTGGCCGCGACCTTCAGGCCGGATGCCAACATCCGCCAGCAGGCAGAGCAGCACCTGGACCAGCTGAAGCAGACGAACTTCCCTAGCTACCTGGCGAGCATCACCAACGAGCTGGGCAATGAGGAGCGCCCAGACGACGTCCGCCAGGCAGCTGGTCTCCAGCTTAAGAACTCGGTCGATGCCAAGGACGCTGCCCGCCGCACGGACCTGATGAACAAGTGGATGAGCACAGACGCACAGCTCAAGCAGCACATCCGCGACGTCCTGCTGCGGTGCCTGCACTCTCCGAAAGGAGATGTGCGGAAGACCACGGCGCTGGTTATTGCCAAAATTGCGGGCATCGACCTGCAGGCTAAGGAGTGGCCCAACCTCATTCCATCGCTGCTGAACAACATGGGCGCGCAGCCGCCCGCGCCGGTCGGGACCCGGCAGGCCACGCTCATGACCCTGGGCTACATCTGCGAGGAGGTGGACGAGTCGCTGCTCTCCCCGGAGAACGTCAACATGATCCTGACCGCCGTGGTGGCGGGCATGGGCCCCGGCGAGCCGGACGAGCCGCGCCTTGCGGCTATCCGCGCGCTCACCAACGCCATCCACCTGGCGAAGAACAACTTCGAGGTGGAGAACGAGCGCTCCTACCTGATGCAGGTGGTGTGCCAGGGCACGCAGGCCGCCAGCGAGCAGATGCGCGTGGCGGCATTCCAGTGCCTGCAGAACATCGCCGACAACTACTACCCCAAGCTCCAGGCCTACATGACGGAGCTGTACGGCATGACCACCAAGGCCATCAAGGAGGACAATGACGAGGTGGCCACGCAGGCCATTGAGTTCTGGAGCACCGTGGCTGAGTACGAGCTGGAGCTGCTGGACGACGGCAAGGACGACGAGTGCAAGAACTTTATCGTCAGCGCCGCCGACTACCTGCTGCCCATCCTGCTCGAGTGCCTCACCAAGCAGGACGAGGAGGCGCTGGACGACGAGGGCGCCTGGAACCGCGCCATGGCCGCCGGCTTCTGCGTCAAGCTGCTGGCGCGCATCTGCAGGGACCGCATCGTGCCGCAGGTGCGCGGGCTCGAGCGTGCAGGGTCCGTGACGGAGGTCGGTGTGCGGGCTGTTCAGGGGTTAGCACTCGCCCGCCCACACAGTCTCACACGCACATTTACTCCTCCGCAGGTGATGCCGTTCATCACCGCCAACATCTCGGCGCAAGACTGGCACTTCCGCGAGGCGGCCACGTTTGCATTCGGCTCCATCATGGAGGGCCCCTCCGTGGCCTCGCTGGATGCCTACGTGCGCCAGGGCCTGTCCTACCTGGTCAGCGCGCTTAAGGACCCGCACCGCGTCGTCCGGGTGCGTCGCGAGGGCGGCGGGGCAGAGGGCAGGGCGGAGGGCAGGGCGGGCGGGCGCCAGCGTTATGGGGACGGATGCGACGTGCTTGGCAAGGCGTGGGCGCATTGCGGAAAGGGGGACAGCACCTAGGTAAACATAGCAACTAGCTTTTGACTATCATCCGTGGCGCACCGCCCTCCTCTCCCCCTCTCGCAGGAGACCACCGCCTGGGCTCTGGGCCAGGTGTTTGAGCAGGTTCACGGCGCGGAGGCGGAGGGCGCGGCGCCCATTGTGAGCAAGGAGATGCTGCCGGGCCTGCTGACCGCGCTGGTGGAGTCGCTGAAGGACGAGCCGCGTGTGGCTTACTACGTGTGTGACGCCATCCGCCTGCTGGCGCTGGGCTTCAACACCGGGGATGGTGGGTTGGGGACTTGGGTTGAGGGTGCTGGAGGCTCGGGTGCCGCGAAGGAGTGTGCGGCGAGGGCGTGTGGGAGCGTACGACGGTCACCGTAATGGCAAGGGAAAAGATAAGGGGCACGTTGGGCTGTGGCGTGCGAGTCGAAGACGGCACCACAAGTGCCAATGGAAAACGACCGGGGTTGAGTGCGCTGCCTACTGCCAGGCGAGGTGGCAGCGCCGAAACAGACACATCTGCCCCCGCACCTTCCCCAACGTCCCTCCCTGTCCCGTCCTTCCATGCGCAGCGGACACCTCGCCGCTGTCGCCTTTCCTGAAGGACCTGATCCAGAAGCTGTACGAGGCGGCGGAGGTGTTCCGCAACCACCCCTCCCAGGAGAACAGCGGGAAAGCGCAGATCGCGGCGTACGAGGCCATCAACGACCTTGTCCGCACCAGCGCGCGCGACACGTTGGAGTTCGTGGGCACGCTGCTCACGGTGCGTGCACCTGGCTGCTGGAGTGTGTTTGTGCTGCGCACTGCGTGGTGGCGTGCGCGGCACGAACGGGGGCGGGGCCGGGTGGTTTGGAGAAAGGTTGGGAGTGGAGGGTGGGAGGCTGGCGGCAGTGCTGGAACGTCGGGCCGCTGGATTATGAGGCACACTTGGTGCCAACACACATGTGTTCACAGTATTCCGCTCCGCCTCCTTCGCTTGCAGGTTGTGCTGAACGCCATCAACGCCAACCTGGCGGTGCCGCTGGGGTCGCAGCAGGCGGCGGAGAAGATGGCGACGCTGCAGGGCCAGTTCTGCGGCATGCTGCAGGTCTGCATGGAGCGCCTCTGCCGCAGCGAGGACGCGCGCGCGGCGCTGGTGCCGTACCGGGACCAGGTGAGCCGCGCGCTGGCTGGGCCTGGGTGGGACCGGGGGGAACCTGGGGAGGTGGCGGCGCCTGTGGTGCGGCTTGATGCGACACGCCGACACGCAAGAGATGCTAAACTTCAGGCTCCTCGGGCTATTGTTCCGGAACTAAATGTGTGACGGCATTGCGTCATCCTTCCCTCCCGCTGCCACCCACCTTGCAGATCATGGAGACGTTGCTCAAGGTGCTGACCATGACCCAGGGCGGCGCGGGCGTGCACGAGGAGGCGATGCTGGCGGCCGGCACCTTCACCGTGGCCACCGGCCCCGACTTTGACAAGTACCTGCCGCAGTTCATGCCCTTCATCCGCGCCGGCCTGCAGGACCACACCGCCTGGCAGGTGAGCGGGCGAAACGGAGAGAGACACAGGCATGGAGCCTCTCGCAAGCAATCGCCCGCACGTGCGTGTGTGGCGGCATGGCTCTTGGTGGTGTCTGGGCCTTCTCGCAGACCCCACAAGTCTTTCGCCGCCGCCGTCACCGCCTGCTGCGCAGGTGTGCCTATCCACGGTGGGTGTGCTGGGCGACGTGTGCCGCGCCGTGAGCGCCGCCATCTGGCCCTACTGCGACGAGCTGGTGTCCATCATCCTGGCCAACCTGGGCTCGCCCACCGTGCACCGCAACATCAAGCCCGAGCTGCTCACGGTGCGTGTGCCGGAGCGCGGGAGAAGTCGCCGAGGGGCCGCCGTGGCCGGGGAGAGAGGCCCGGGGGGCCGGCTGTGACCGGCGCCTGCGCACGATGCAGTGGGCAATATGCGTAGTGCTTGAAGACGCTGTTACGCCCCGCTACCTGTGCGTCACGACCTCTCATGACCTCTCATAACCTCTCATGACCTCTCAATGACGCCCACGACTCCTCTCACGACCTGCCTGTGGCGCCGCCACTGCAGGTCCTGGGCGACATGGCGCTGGCCATTGAGGGCCAGTTCGCCAAGTACCTGGACGCCGTGCTCACCATCCTGCGCCAGGCCATGGGCATGAGCGTGCAGATGGTGGCCGCCAACGGTAAGGGCGAGAGCGGTTGCGAGGGCGCGGGCGTCAGATGTGTAGGGTGGGGGGCGAGAAGTTCGCCAGTCGTGTTCCCCAAGTAGCTTGATGAGAGGGGGCAGCCGGGCTGCGTTTCTTTCTATCCCTCTTCGCCCTGTGACGCCCCCAGCCGGCCTGCGCCGCCCCTCTGCACGCCGCAGATTACGACACCTACGACTACAACAACATGCTGCGCCGCGGCATCATCGACGCCGTCAGCGGCATCGCGCAGGGCCTGGGCGACGACATGGTCAAGAACACGCCCGCCGGCGCCGCCTCGCGCGACCGCCTCACCGCCGAGCTGCCCGCCGTGTTCGCCTTCGTGTCCTCCGTCGGCGGCGACAAGACGGCGGGCGACGGCTGCTACGACGAGGACGTGGCGCGCGCCGCCATCGCGCTGCTGGGCGACCTGTGCAGCGTGCTGCCGGTGGGTGCCGGGGGTGGAGGCGTCGGGGGGTGGTGGCGTCGGGGGTGGAGGCCTTGTGGGTGGCGCGTCAGCCTTACCGACGCGATTGCGGGGCCAAGGCCCAGCTCAGGGGAGAGGTTAAACGGGTTCAAGGGTGGCGGGAAGTACAGGAGACGCCGAATCGTCCTCGCTACAACGCTACGTGGTCGCCTGTTGACCGCGTGTGCTTGTCGTCGCCCTCCGCGAACGCAGGCCGCCGGGCCGGGCCTGGCGCAGCAGCCCAGCAAGGACTGGACGCTGCTGGTGCAGTACGTGATTCAGTGCGGCGACGACTCGCTGTCCGGCAACAACGTCAGCTGGGCCATCGACCTGCTGAAGAAGGCCACCGGCATGGCCATGTAAGGTGTGGACTTGGATTCGGAAGAGCTCGAGGCATGCCGGACGCCGCGGTGGGGACGCGATGCGGTGCGCAGCTGAGGCGGGAGCGGCGCCTGGAGCAGAGTCACAGCCTTGGTGGCGCGCGCGGGTAGCCAGAGGCGGCAGCAGCAGCCGGAGGCGGCAGTTTTTTTTTTATCGAAGCCGAGCAGCGCTGGGCGACGGAGCCGCGCGTCCAGAGGTTTAAGAAACGTCCAGGTGGTGAGGCGGGCGAGAGATAGGGTGGGTCGGGTGCGGAGGTTAGGAGCAGCGTTGCGTGCATATGGGTGTGCTTGTGTCCGTTCCTGTGCGGTGAAGCGCGTGTGCGTGGGTGTATGTGTTCGCGGCGTGCTCCAGCATCGCTAGGACGATGCAGGAGGCCGCGGCACAGGAAGGCGGAGTGCCGCGTTGCAGGAGCCCAACCGGCAGCGCTGACGCAGGACGGTGTGTGTGGGGCGTGTGTCGCGGGGGCCAATGTCCCAGCGGGATGATGCGGCTGTGGCGATGGGGTGGGCCGATGAGGGAGTAGGGGGAAGTCCATTGCACACGCGGAGCAGGCGATGAGCCGAAGGCTCGAGTCCGTGCAGGAGGATAGGTCGTAGCAGGAATGACTAGATGAAGCAACGCGCTTAGCTGTGGAGGCGCGGTGGAATGCAGAGGAATTAGGATAGGCGAGGTCTTGGCTGGGGGCATAAAGAGCGAGAGAGCGAAGTGGGCGGGGGACTGAACCAACAAATTGGAGAGCGCATGTGTTTGGGTATGTGGGTGTGCGTCACAATGCTTTGGAGTGCGGGGCTTGTTGCGTCGAATGTACGTCGAGCTCGGGAGCCGGGCAGATGTCAAGAACGGGGGTGGAGGTGCGTTCACTCGTAGCGTGTAACCGTGCAGTGCCGTGCGCGTCCGTGCTAGTAAGAGCGTATGAGGACTGAGCGTGCGTGCGTGTGCCCTGGCGATACACAACGGTACACAGGAGAGGTGAGGCTATCAGCGCATGGACGGAATGTAATGCGCACAGTTCCACGCCATGTTCCATCACGAGCTGCACGCTAGTGCTCGTCTACACAGCTCATCCGTGGACGCCGGTCGACTGCCTGCAGGTGCGCATCGGCTATGCTATCCGCGCGGTGTGGCGTCGCATTGAGTCTGTGTGGTGCTATCGCCTTGGCCGGGCGCCCGGAGCGTGAGGAATGCGCGTCAGCAAAACATCGACACAACCTGCCAGCTACCGTCGGTACAGTAACAGCGCGCGAACGACGCACCAATGCCTTGTCCCTTCTTGCTACGCATTTATGTGGGCACGGGTGGGAGCCACACACATCGGGACTACGCTTTCCTGCCCCTTGCCATGTTCCATCACGATCACGAGCTGCACGGCGGGGGGAAAAGGGGTCAGGTCAGCGCCGATGCACGGGTGGATGCACGAAACCGCAGGCCACTTTGCCTTTAGCTAAACAGAACACAACATGCACCGTTTTTGCGACGAGCTCTGAGAGGGCTATGACCAAGTTCCGCCTCAAAAATGTCTCAGCCCACGCCCTCGCCGCGAAACGCGTTCGAGGTGCTGATGGCAAGGAAGAACTCGCCAGCCGTGAAAGTAAAATCTGGTGCTAAGAGCCCTGGCGGCCGAACGTGGAGTGCTGGGCAACAGACCGGAGCAGCGGCATCGCGCCCATCGCCTTCTCGCGCTTCCGCTGTTGCGACAGGGGAGGTCCAGCATAACCCGCAACTTTATTTGCCAGCCAGCGTGGAGGCGGGCGCGGCTCATGGCGACGCTGCAACGAAAGGAGCCGCTGACGGACCCGTGGGCGAGGACTCGGCGGAGGGCGTTCTGCAGCATCCTGCCGCCGACAACGCGGTGGGGGCCCCGGGCGCCTCCGGCCGCAACGACGGCGCTGGCGAGCCGCCAGCGAAGCGGCCACGGCTGCAGGACCTGTTTGCTAGGCCCACGGCCAAGACGTTCTCACGCCAGGTGCGGCCCGTGCGGGGTGACGTGCTGGAGCTGCTTTACGTAGTGTGAAGAGCCACACTGCCGTGCTGCCTGGTGGAGGGCCCTGCCCTGCAGTTCCTTTCCTCGCCCCGACCGTCTGACCACACTTCCTTGCCCCCGTCTGGTTCCCCCCTACTTGCGTTTGTGCCCTGTGTGCGCCTGTGTGTGCCTGTGTGTGACTGTGTGTGCTTCACGTACCTCATGCTCCTCGTGAGCCTCACGCCCACCTTCTGTCGTGTCGTTCCTGCTGACGCCCACACACAGGTTCACGACCTATTCCTGGTCCTGGACCTAGAGGCCACATGCACCAAGGTGCGGGCGCGGCGCCGGCGGCATGAGGGAACGGGGGCGGGGTGGAAGGCGCACAGCTGGAGCTCAGACTGACACAAACTACCCTCCCTTTCCTCCCTCCCTCCCTCACCTCACGTCCCCTCCCGCCTCTCCCTCCACAGCGACGCGACCTGTTCCCCGTTGAAATCATCGAGCTGTCCTGTGTGCTGCTGGACGCGCACAGCCTGGAGGTCCGCGGGGAGTTCCAGGCCTACGTGCGGCCCACGGAGCACCCGCTGCTGGACCCCTTCTGTGTGGAGCTCACAGGCATTGAGCAGGCGCAGGTGCGCGGGGGGGAGGGGGTTGTAGATACCAGCCCAAACTAAACCGAACCCAATGCAAAAGAGCGAGGAGGAGAGCATGGCCTACGCGTTGACATGGGGCGGGGGGTA
Source organism: Chlamydomonas reinhardtii (assembly GCF_000002595.2). Lineage (NCBI taxonomy): Eukaryota > Viridiplantae > Chlorophyta > Chlorophyceae > Chlamydomonadales > Chlamydomonadaceae > Chlamydomonas > Chlamydomonas reinhardtii. The sequence goes on along the minus strand of NC_057004.1, from coordinate 4,897,341 downwards.
GCCGTTTATGTGGAGAACGGAGTGATGAAATTACAGGTCTTTGGTGCCGACGTGCAGTAGGAACAGCGGAAACTTACCGTTGGCGCCAGCACGTAGGACCGCCGCGGCTGCTGTGTCACCTGTTTCGACGTCTGATTGTGGTTCGCAAAGGCTCTACAATCAGTTAAGGGGAGTAGTAGTCGTGTATGAAGGCCCTTAAGTAAAACCCGGGGGGGGGGGGGAGGAGAGGCGGGGCAGAGGGGAAAGAGAGGGGAAACCGGAGAGACGGGAGAAGTGGAGGGAAAGGACTGTGTGATGTGAGGCGGTGTCGGGGCAACAGAGGGGCTGTGGGGCAGGCGTAATGGCAATGGCCACACACACACACACACACACACACACACACACACACACACACACACACACCTGTTCCCGCCCCACCCCCTGTCCCGCCCCTCCGCCCCCCGCCCCGCCCCCGGTCCTCTGCCGCGCCCCTCATCAGGTGGACACCGCTGCGCCGCTGGGCGAGGTGCTGGAGCGGCTGGACGGCTGGTTGCGGGGGCGGGGCGCGCTGCCGGCGCGGCCCGACTGCTCGCTGCTGCCCGTGACGTGGACGGACTGGGACCTCAAGGTGTGGGCGGCTGGGGGGGAGGCGGGCGGAATGGGAAGTGCCGTACATGCAAGATGGGGTGGTGGAATCACAAGTTTGAAGTGGCGATGTCCAGGAGGGGAGGGGCTCGGGGCTGGAGACGAGAGAGAGGGGCGCTCGGGGTGTGCATTTCATGTCGGTTGGCTGGTTGTTCTGGGCGACTGGGTGGCAGAGCAAAGCTGTATGCTGGTGTCATCGCGCAGAGGAAAGGAGAGTGGTTTGGGAAAGGACACAACACACGCCACGGTGCGCATGTGGCCACGCCACGTCCACCGTCTGCCGCGCCCGCCGCGTGGGCTCCACCGAACACAGGCACATTGCCGGACGCACGCCCCCACCCTGGCCCAACCCCTCACGCACGCTGGCACTCATGCGAGCGCGCAGGTGTGCCTGGAGACCGAGTGCGAGTGGCGCAAGCTGCCGCGGCCGCCCTACCTGCGGCGCTGGTGCAACCTGAAGCGCCTGTTCACACAGCGCTACAAGCGCACCAGCAACCTGCGGGCATGCGTCGAGTCACTGGGTGGGTGGCTGCCTGCTTGGGAGTGCATTGCCGTACCGCATGCACCGTATGCACCGTAGGACGTAAGATGTAGGATGAGCCAGGGTAGCTTTGCATGTGTGAGCCGGGAAGGACCGGCTGCGGGGCCGCTGCCCAGGATGCCGGACGGACATGCGCAAACCCCACCCGCTGCCGCCGCTGCCGCTGCCGCCGCTGCCGCCGCTGCCGCCGCACAGGCCTGGAGTGGCGCGGCCGCGCGCACAGCGGTCTGGACGACAGCCGCAACACGGCGGCGCTGGCGGCCCGCATGGCGCGAGACGGCGCCGTGCTGCGTGTCACAGACAGCTTCAGGGAGCAGCTGCCGCAGGCGCAGCAGGCGCAGCAGCAGGGGCAGCAGGGGCAGCAGCAGGGGCAGGGGCAGCAGGGGCAGCAGGGGCAGGGGCAGGGGCAGCAGGGGCAGCAGGGGCAGGCGCAGCAGGGGCAGCAAGGGCAGGGGCAGCAGGAGCAGGGGCAGGGAGCGACAGAAGGCGAGGCAGCAGGAGCTGGAGCAGGGGATTCGGGTGAGGGGCCGGTGGAGAGAGGAGGAGCAGCGGCGGCGGCTTGCGGAGGGTGTGGGTCACCGGCTCGGGGGGACGGAGCAGCAGTCGAGCTGCTGGACCCCGGGGAAAACCCGCACGGCACGCCCGGAGGGACAACGAGAGGAGCAGGAGGAGCAGCCGGGGCAGCAGGAGCAGGAGCAGGAGCGATGGGAGGCGGGGGTGTGCGTGTTGCAAGCAGCCATGGTGGCAAGGGTGGCAGCGCCGGCGGCAGCGGCGGCGGCGGCAAGGTCGTGGCTGGGCTGCGGCAGACGGTGCTGAGCCTCACGCCACGGAAGCCGCCGCCGCAGCCGCAGCACCCGGGTGCAAAGTCAGATGGCGGTTTTCCGGCTGCGGGTGGTGCGACTGCGGCTGCTTCTACGGGTGGGACTGAGCCCGGACCGGGCGGCAGCGGCGGCGGCGGCAGCGGCGTGGCAGTGGCGGCGTCACTGGCGGCGGTGCTGCCGTCCGCCGCCACGGCGCCGCCACTGTACGACACGGCGGGGCGCTGGCTGGGCCGGTGCCGCTGCGGCGTGGCGGCGCGGGCGCGCACCGTCAAGAAGCCGGGGGCCAACCTGGGCAGGTGGGTCGCAAGGGCTTGCGGCTCGGTTTTTGAACGTGTTGGGCTGGGTACAAATCCACATACGAGGGAGGCGGGAGGTGCACGAGATATCCTGGGGAAACTCGCAGCGCTGCGCATGGCGGTGCCTGGCGTGGCGCTCGGCACCGTGTTGGCATCGTCCCCGCACAGGCGGACAGGGCCGGCCCCTCACCCTCCCGCGCCCGGGGCATTGCGGCGTACGTGCACGCACGGCCCGCCCGCACGGGCCCACGCGCCCCATCATGGGGCCCATGCACAAGCAGTCCCGGCGGGGACTATTGTAACGCACCGCACTCTCACTCCTGCACATATACAGGCACTTCTACAGCTGCGGGCGCTGGTCGCTGACGGACCGGTCGCGGCAGTGCGACTTCTTCGCCTTTGCGGATGGGTTGCAGCTGGCGCCGGGCGCGGCGCCGGCCGGTGGGGGCGGCGGCGCGGGCCGTACGGGCGGGGGAAGGCGGTAGGTAGCAAGGAGGACGGTTACGCGTCAGCGTGTGTTTGTGTGTACGTATGTAAGTGTGTGTGTCAAGACGTAGACGGCAGTCCGAATGCAGCCTGCTGGGGCGGCCTGCCGTTTTGGTAGTATGCGGGCGGCGCCGTGACTAATACCGTGCCGCATGCCACGAACCGTGCAGCATGCCACGAAACCGTCCCGCCGGATCTGTATCCCCGGGCTCGAAATGAAGCCATTAGATTGAAGCCATCTGTCAGACGTATTACAGGTGCCTCCCAGACTTTCACTGCGGTTACGCAAGGCGGGGCGCCGGGGCCTCATCTGGCACGCTTTCAGAAGTTTGGTTAACGTCCCCGAGCGTCGGACCCTGGATATAAACCCATCACTCTGACCATGTGGACCAGCTACTGGAGCTCTCTCAGCAGGCTTGTCGGGCTAAGGCTGCGGGAAAAAGGCCTCGGGCGTGAATGCGTCGAGATGCTTGACCGCAGGTGTGAAGGACTCGCGGTTTCCACCAGAACTGCAATTTAAATCATGCCTATCAATATGATCGACGACCAGTGGCCTGCGCGAGCTGCTAGAAGAAAGTGTTGTTACCCAACCAAAGGACGATGCGTGCATTCCAACATAGACGCATAGGCCATGATTGAACTATGTAGGTTACTCATGGGCCCAGTGTGGCAACGCTTGCGGACGAAAGTGCGTCGAGGACACAAATCACGGAGGGCCTGCCAAGTTAAGGGGAATGGGCTTGTTGATAGTTAGCTATATATAGCCCTGACTGGACGCAGGCTCGGCCTTCTGCGTAGAGTGACACGGCGGAATCGCGCCGTGCAGAAGCCCGGCTGGCCCTTCACGGCTGGCTCCGCCCTTTTAGACGTCATACAGTAGACTTGCGTTACATACTACGCAAAAGCACGTCATACACCATAGTATGAGCCTCCCCCCGTCCTAGCCCAGTTTGCCGTCCGTCGCTCGCTCGTGCGCTCGCTCCCAAGGCGGCGTGCGTGTCTTATTAGCAACGCAAATGGACGAGGACTATGACACAGCGAATATGCATAACTACGCTGCGGGGTCGAACGTCGCCCGGTGGGGGCGACTAGAGGAGCTGGACCCCGGAGACGAGGCCTTCCTGAAATCCTTGGAGCGAAAGCAGCAGTTGAGGAAGCCCCTGAGATGCCAGGTTGGTGCTATTATGCGAAGTGGGTGAATTAAGCCGGTCCTGAAGTGGATAGTCCACAAATCAGCCTCTTTTAGCGTACGCGATAGTGCACATCGTCAATTAAGGTTTCAAGTGGAACATTTATTGCTGGCCGGTGTACTATGTCGGCCGTTCCGGCCCGTTGCCTTGTTTGTCGCCCTGTGTCGCCCCTCCACCTCCGAAACGAGGCGGCCCCTTTGCTTTTCGTTCCGGCCTGCATATAGTGACGTTTGCAGCATCGCTAATACCTACGGCGCTGGCGTGCGCGTTGCTCCACAGTTCCCGCCGGACCGGCTCTGTCCGCCGTGCCCATCCGCCGTATCTTCACAAATGGCCGCCTCGTTGGCCTGCTCGCTCGCCTTTCTCCCACGCGCGCCTTTCTTTACCCCCCTCCCCCCGAACCCCCCCCCCCTTCCGCACACACATTGCTGCCACCCGACAGGTCGGCGGATGCACTG
>NC_057004.1:4857925-4887925 GCF_000002595.2 Chlamydomonas reinhardtii | reverse complement strand
GCGGCGGCGCGCCGCAGGTGCCCTCACCAGCCCCACCGCTGACGTCGCCGGTGGCGGCGGCGGCAGCCTCGGCAGCGCAGCGGCCGCCGCCGCCTGCGCAGCCGTCTCCGGGCCTTGGGGAGGCGCTGCAGCTGCAGCTGCAGCAGCTGCAGCTGCCGGGTCGGGCGACCGCCCACCTGCTGGGGCTGGTGCAGGCGCTGGATGAGGCGGGGGCGGCGCCGGAGGACGTGGCGGCGGTGCTCGCCCGCGTGCCGCTCATGCTAGTGCGCCACCGCACAGCGGCGGCGGCGGCGGCGGTTGCAACCGACGGCGTCAACGGTAACGGCAACGGCGCCGGTAAAGGGAACGGCAACGGTGCGGTTGACGGAGGCCTCAGCGGCGGCGGCGGTGGTGGCAGCGGCGCCGGTGCCGGCGACGTGGTTGTGAAGGTGGAGCGCGATGTGGAGGAGGGCGGCGGTGGCGGCGTGGGGCCAGAGCTGCTGCTGAGATTGCGGCATCAGCAACAGCAGCAGCAACAGCAGCAGCAACGGCAACAGCAACTGCGGGATGAGCTGTTGGGGCGCAATGACGGCGGCAGGGCCTCGGAGTACAGCCCCCGCCGCCCTGCGGCAGTGGCGGCGCTCACTGGTGGTGGCTTTGGTGGCGGTGGCGGCGGCGGCGCTGCGGCCCCTGATGACGTGTACACGGCGTGCAGCCAGCAGCTGATGGCTCGCCAGTTGGGAGTCCGAATCAACGGCTACCCCAGCAGACCCTCGCCGCCGCCCTCGCCGCCGCCGCTGGCGCAGCAGCAACAACAGCAGAAGCAGCAGCAAGTGCAGCAGCACAAGCAGCAACAGCAACAGCAACTGCAGCAGCAGCTGCAACAGCTGCAACAACTACAAAAGTTGCAGCAGCTACACAACCATCAGCAGCAGCAGCCGCAGCAGCAGCAGCGGCCGCTGCAGCCGCCGGCGCGGCAGTTGAGTGGCGCCAGCAACCTACACCAGGAGCTGAGGGCCCAGATGGAGAGGCTGGCGCCAGCGGGTGGCGCCTCCGGTGCAGGAGAGCGTGGCGGCGGTGGCGGCGGTGGCGGCGGCGGCGGCCAGATGTACCGCAGCCTGCCGGCGCTGTCGGGGCGGCAGCAGCTGCTACAGCCAGACCAGGCGCCCGGACTGCTGCTACAGCTGGGGGGCGGTGGTGGTGGTGGTGGTGGTGGTGGTGGCGGGGCGGCGGGGCCCGCTGCAGAGTTCGGCCGCTCGAGGAATGAGGTCGTTAGCTTGGGCGATGGCTGCGGCGGTGACGGCGGCGGCGGCGGTGGCGGCGCCGGTGGTGGCGGCGGCGGCGGTGATGGGCTGGAAGTGCAGTACCGCTACCTGAGTGTGATGCAGGAGCGGCTGCTGCGACAGCTGGGGCTGCCCAAACAGGCCTGGCAGCAGCAGTAGCAGCGGCCGTAGCAGTGGCAGTAGCAGCGGCAGTAGCAGTGGCAGCAGCAGCGGCAGTGCCAGGAGCAGCAGCAGCAGCAGTAGCAACAGCAGTAGCGATGGCAGTAGCATCGCGGGCGGCGGCAGCCACTGGCGGGCGTGGTGGGTGCGCTCCTGGAGCCGCCGGCAGTGATTGCATGGAGGCCACACGTGCGTGTGTGTTGCGGCTGGTCCCGAAACACAGCAAAGGCATGCCAGCGGGCTCCAACGTTTTGATCGTAACACTGATAGACAGAGCAGGGCATGGTCGCTGATTACGCTTAGGGTGATGCAAAAGACCAATGAAGGGCGTTGTGCCGTTCTACTTGGTGCAATACGGCAGTAGAAGCTTGTGTGCGTACCGATGGTCGGGTCACTGTAGGCGCAGGGACAGAGGGAAGAAGTGATGTGGACTGGGTATGCCGGGCTGCGCGTGTTTACCTATGGTACGTGATGCGCCGCGTCACTGGTATTGACGGTTGATGGCAGGCGGTTGGGTGTTGTGCTGCGTTGTCCTTTCAGTAACAGGACAGCAGATGATAGACGTTCCCGGAACACGGCACTACATCGGGTTGCCGGGAGCTTCACCACCCCGCCCTGCATCGGGCTCCATTCTCATGACTATGGTACTAAGGAAACCGCTTTGTATGGTAAGCGGTACGGGGGTGCACGATGTCAACGGCCTTTTGCGCCGTTTTGCGCAGGCGCCGGGAGGACAAAATGCAGGAGCGGTTTGGACTAGGTATGGCGTCTTGCGCGTACTCGTTTGATTGCGGCGCGTGCAAAACCTCGCCGTTGCCGCCTTGCCGGTTAGTTTCTGCCGACGGCACACGGTGTCGGGTCGGCGGGAGAGTGTGTATGCGGGACGATGGGTGGCTGGCTGTTTTGTCCCAGCATATGTGGCAACACGCGTTGCCGTGTTGGGCGTTGCGTCCACGCTCAAAAGAGGCAACAGGTGAACTCGGCAATTGTCAAACTTTGACTTATTTGGGAACTTACTCCTTGACAATTGGGTGTGCCAACAGGGTGCCATGATGGCCAATGGATGGATGGGTGGGCGTAAGAAGGTGCAGGGATTATCCGGGATTGGGCCCGAGTGGTGGGTTGTGGGTGCAGGGTTTGGGTGCGCTAGTCATGGGCGTGTGTGTGTGTGTGTGTGTGGTCCTGATGCTTGCAGGGGCAATTGACCAACAGCCACGCTCGGGCACAAGGCGGAGTGGGTCACAGAACAAGGCAAGGAAGGAGGTGTGTGCGTACATGCATGGTAGTGAGGTACCCGTACGTACTAGAAGCGGGGGTGGGCCGCCTCGGCAAGTAAGGCGAAGCGACGGGGGGAAAGCCCAGCCGGCGGCAAGGTGACGAGGACTTGTGGTTTTCTAGCTTTCAAGTTGGCCACGGACTGCTGAAAGAGGTGCGCAAGTAGAGGCTTGACACAGAGGGACATAATTGTATGAGATACATACATGAACTTGCCATGTAGAGGCCGAGGGCGTTACTGGGGGTGTGGGGCGAATAATACCGCCCGGACCCCCTCATTGCGTACGTTAGAGCATCCCTCCACGGCAGAGCGGGCGCGTCACCGGTTTTTCGCCTCCCCCCTGTTGACGGGAGGTAGGGAGGGAGGGTGCGTGCTGTTGCTGTTAGCAAAGGATGGGAGGAACCCCGAGCCTAAATTGCTTGCGTGCCTAGGCTACCACAGGCCACCCGCTGAGAGGGTTAGGCACGGGGGCTGTGCGTTCACTAACGACTCCAGCTTGTCGTACTGCTGTGAGGTAACTTTTCCTGTCTGGCGGCGGTGGCGGCCTTGGGTAACTGCGGTGTGTGCAGTCCCGATCAGGCTCCTGCATGCCCCTGCGTGCTGTAGAGCGAGGGTGTGTGTGGATCTCGCGGGTTGGCCCCCTCACTGCAGGCAGTGGAATGACAGGAGGAGCCTGAAGGAACCGGCCCGTTTGCACTTGGGCTGCGCACGCATGCTGCGCTGGCGAGCATTGGCGTGCCAAATATCAAACAAAACAGACTGCGGTACGGAAGACGTACTAGCTCGTGAATGAATTGTTGCGCCGCATGGATAGCTGATGATAAGGATGCTAGGATCAGGATGCGCGCCGGCTGGTAGGACTGCATAGGGTTTGTGCCTCGGCTGAGTGATAACTTCTGGGTCAGCAGCCTGGCTTTGCGGTGGCAGGCGGTGGCGTCTTGGCTCCGGTCTCTCGCTCGCCCGCCCCGCCATCGTACAACCCGGTAGCTGCAGAGGACTGCAAGACGGAGCAAGCGGACGTGTGTTGAGGGAGAACAAAGGAGGAGGAGGACACAACCGTAAGGCACCGTTATATTACTGTTAGCGAGCGTGTTTTTGCGCTGAAAAAAGACTGGTGTATTCATGTGGACGGCAGTCGGGACCGCCCAGTCGGGGCCTCCGTCGGGCTACTGTGTTCGCCGTCATTACCTCACCAGGGCCGTAGGGCGGGGACCCTGTGGTGGTTGGGGCCTGGCGACGCTGTTGCAAGTGCCGGACTGCAACCGCCGGATAATTCCGGGTAGTGTGACGCAGTGCAGGATATGCATGCGGATCGCTGGCGCGCCAGGCAGGCGCGCCGGCGCGGCCCAGCAGGCTTTGCGACTGCGCTGCCCTGCCGAATAATAACTAGTGCAAGGAGCTAAGGCCGCAAGGACCTTGAACCCTTGATAGTAGGTTGTAACCATTCATCATGAATACCCTTATCTCGGACCTGGGGTCTGCGCAAGCAGCTGAAGCCCTACGTTTCGTGTTGCGTGGCCGTGTGCGGCAACACCCGACCACCCAGCTAGCCGCGCGACACGAGCTCAGCTGCGTGCGCCGTACACACCCGGAGGCCGGGTGCGCCCTGAGCGTGGAGCCGTGTGTGCCGGCCTGCCTACGCACACACGCGTGCCCCACACGCAAACATGCCTCATTCCTCCGGGTGTGCGCCCTCATCTCCCTCGAAGCCCACACTGCCTTACGGCCTGCGCTACAGGTGTGTGTATGGTTGCACGTACGTGCGCTGCCTGCTGTGCCCGACACGCAAAGCACTGCCAGCGAAGTCACGAAATGACGGTGTTGGAATGCTGGTGAATTGTAAGTTGGCGCGATGGATCTTGACGAGTGTTGCGGAACTAATGCGTACGTAGACCAGAGCGGAAGGCGGAGTGGGCTTTGCAGGCGGCACGAGAGTAGGCAGTCAGTAGCGCAAGTTGCGAATTCACATGGATCCTAAGGTCAGGCCAAGAGGGCACACAACAGTGATGTTGTGTTGCAGAACTGGACTTGTTCCCTGTCACCCCGCCATGCGGACCTGGGTTACTTCCCGCCGGGTCTCAGCTGCTTGATGGGATTGGACTATTGGAGCCGACAAGTGACAACTCACCCACACTCTCATCACCGCACAGCGGTCGCCCCACGGGCCGCCCTCGCAGCCCCACCTGCCGAACGCATACCGCGCCGCTCACGACCGCTGCAGGAACCAAACCGCCGTCACTCCGCCCCCAGACTCGCACACCAGTCACGCCCATGTCACATGTACTCGCTCACAGCCGCCGCACGTCACACACGCATTCGACCTGCTTCCTGGTCGTCGTCATCACGCTTCCACCACCACCACCACCACCACCACCACCACCACCACCCCACAGCCCCTCTCATCGTTTCCACCAGCTCCACCACCACCACTCCTCACAAAGCCAGCCAAAGACAACCCGCGCCCACCTCTGTACCTTGCCCCCTTGTCACATCAACCCCCGGTCCTTACCTGCCCCCGCCACGGCCGCCACCACCGCCGCGGCCACCACCGCCGCCCCGCCCGCCCGGCCCCCGCCCGCCCGCGCCGCCCCGCCCGCCGCGGCCGCCCTCCGGCCCACCCGTGCCGCGCCGCGCCTGGCCGCCGTCCCTGTTGCCCTTCCCCTTGTCCGCATTGCGCTGCGCCAGCCGCTCTTCTAGCAGCACGAAGCGTGCTGCGCCGCGTACCGAGCCGCGAAGCGTGGGCTTGGCGGCGGCGGCCTTCTTGCCGGCGCCGCGGCCGCCCTTGCGCTCCTGCTGCGCCTTATCCGTGGCTCGGAACTTGGCAAGGCCCTTGGGCCCCAGCACCGCCACCGCCTCACGCGCCTTGTCGTTGGCCTTTTCGCGGGCCTTGTTGGCGATCTGGAGGGATGAGGAGGAGGCGGGAGGAGGGGCCGGGCAGGAGGCAGGGTGGGGGCAGGTCAGACGAAGGGAGTCAAGGTGGAGCGAGGACAGGGGGAGGCGGAGGTAAAGCTGTCAGTGAAGGGAGGGCGGAGACACACATCCACTGCATACCGTAGACGTGCAAATCACGCCTGTGCCGACAACTTCCCATGACCTATTCAACCAACTTCACGCAGCCCCAACAACCACTCCCTCGCCCCACAACCACTCCCTCGCCCCGCCCCGCCCCGCCCTGCCCCCGCCCCACCCCAACCCCAACCCCAACCCCCGCCCCGCACCCCCCGCCCTCCCCAACCCCCCTAACCCCTCCGCCCCCCCCCCCCCGCCAGCCCTGCCACCCGCCTGCGAGGGCGGCAGCACGTCGGGGTCTGCGCTGATGCCGTCCAGCGGCTGGTCGTGCTCCAGCGCGAACTCCAGCCGCTGAGCCAACACCTTGTCGCGTTTGGACACAATGGAGGTGATCGAGCCTGGCGGGGGGGGGGTGCGTTACATTCATGAATTCTTGACAAGTCAAGGCGTAGCCAGGAAGCGGGGGCGGGGCTACATTCATGATTGGGGGGGGGTGCAAGGATTTTGGAAAAGCGGTACAGGATGCACTGAAGACTGCAGACGAAGTCGGTACCACATGAGCGGCCGTCCGGGCGGCCGCGGGGGGGGGGGGCAATGTGTGTGTATGCATGCGTGTGGGCGGGTGGATAGGGTGGTGGATGGGCGGGGGGCAGGTGTGTTTGGAGTGTAGGGAGCAGGAGTCCATGCGCAACTTACCCCTGTTGCCACCGCCGCCCACCCTGCCCCCACTTCCCCTACACCTCCCCCACCTCCCCCGCCGCCCCCACCCGCCACGCACCCGTGGCTCCCGCCCTGGCGGTTCGGCCTGTGCGGTGCAGGTAGTCCACGCTGTTGAGCGGGAAGTCAAAGTTCACCACGTGGTCCACGGTGCCCGGGAAGTCCAGGCCGCGAGCCGCCAGGTCGGTGGCGATCATGAGCGGCTGGCCGCCGGGCATGTCGGGCGTGGCGCCGGCAAACGTGGCGAGCGACTCCTGCATGTGTTTTTTGGGGGGTAGGGGGGGTAGGGGGTAGGGGGTTGGAGGCGTGTGGGTGTGTGTTTGTGTGTGCGTGCGCGTGCGTGTGTGTGAACTGTGTGTGTTAAAGAGCACAAGGAAAACATTACTGTGTGTGTGCGCTGTGTGTCTTATACTACGGTACTTCAGGTCAGTGAGGTGCGCGCGCGACCTCTACGGATGCTCTCACTCTCAGGACCCACACGCCGCCAGCACCCCAGGCCACCCAGCACCCACGCCAAGCACCCCCCTCAGCACCCCAGCCCGATCGACACATCCGTTGGGGTTTGGCATATCATACGGCATAACCCAACCCCCAACCCCAGCCCCCCAACCCCTACCCCCAACCCCAACCCCATCCCTCACCCCCACACCCCAAACCCCAGACCCCAAAACCAAACCCCCAAACCCCACACGCCCACACACACGCCCCGCTCTCACCTGCCGCGCCTCCGGCGGCATGTCGCCGTGGTAGCACACCGCCGCCAGCCCCTCCTCGCGCGCGTAGTGCTCCACCGCCCGGCACGAGTCCACCGTGTTGCAGAACACCAGCGTCTTCTGCGCGCGCCGCGAGTCCGCGCCCAGCACCTCGCCCAGCAGCGCCAGCTTGTTGCCGCCGGGCGGCAGCGGCAGGAAGGCGTGGCGGCTGCCGGTCACGGCGCGGTGCAGCGTGCTGGTCTGTGTGTTTGTGTAAGTGTGTGTAAGTGTGTGTCAGTGTGTGTGTGTCAGTGTGTGTGTGTCAGAGTGTGTGTGTCAGTGTGTGTGTGTGTCAGTGTGTGTGTGTGTGTGTGTGTGTGTGTGTGTGTGTGTGTGTGTGTGTGTGTGTGTGTGTGTGTGTGTGTGTGAGTGTGGTATAGTTGGAAGCGTGAGTGTGTACCGTATGTGATGTGTGTGGTATAGTGTTGCGTGTGCTTGGGAAGTCACTTGGGGGCGCCCATTTGCATTTGAGGTTTTCGCAAACTTCCGCCACATAGAGACACTGCAGGAGCTACTAGTTGGGTTTGAACACGCACCTTGAGCTCCTTGGCGTCGGGCACCAACTCCGCAATCGCCTTCTGAACCTGTGTGTGTATAAGTGTGTAATTGTATGTGTAGCTTATGTCTGTGCTACAGCGGTCATGTTGGTAGTGTGGCGGTGGTGTTGGAGCCCGCAGGGACGGCCAGAGGCGCCCACAGCCTGCAGCCGCGGCCCCCACAAGGCCGTGGCGTGCGGGCCCAACCCCAGCCTCCACCAATCCCTAACCCCCTCTGCCTCCCACCCTCCCTCATTTGCCCCCTTGGCCCCCACATTGCCGCGCCACCCCCGTTGGGCTCGTTGAGCGTATAACCCTGCCACCCCAACCCCCTGCCCTGCCCCCCACCTTTTCCAAACATCCTTGCCACCCCCCATACCCCACGCCCCCACCCCCTGCCACCTCACCCTCTTTGATAGCGTGGCGCTGACCAACAGCACGTGCGCGGGCTGGGGCTTGGAGCGCAGCGGCGCCAGGATCTGCGCCACCTCCGGCCCCCAGCCCTGCTCAAACACCGTGTCGGCCTCGTCCACCACCTGCGGGGGGGAAGGGGGGAGGGGGGGTGGGTGGGTGGAAGGGGGCAAGCGGGAAGGGGGCAGCGTGGAACGGGGCAGGCGGGAAGGGCCAAAGGGGTCAGGCGGGAAGGGGTCAGGCGGGAAGGGGTCAGGCGGGAAGGGGTTGGAGAGGAGTGGGAGTGGGAGGGAAAGCGTGCGGGAGGATCGAGGCGAGGCGGATTGGTTCAACGCCAACCCCCAACCCCCCCAACCTCCCCAACCTCCCCAACCTCCCCAACCTCCCCCCCCCAAACCCCCCCACCCCAACCCCAACCCCCCCCCCCCCAACCCCCCAACCCCCCTCGCCCTCCACGCACCAGCCACTGGATGTCGCGGTAGGCCACGTTGCCCTCGCGCACGTGCTGCAGGAAGCGGGTGGGGGTGGCCACCAGCACGTCCACCGGGCCCGCCAGCTGCCGCGCCTGCTCAGACATGCTGCAGGCAGGCGCGGGGGGCAGGGCGCGGGGGCAGGCGATGGGGGTTGCAAGGTTCAAACAGTGGGGAGAGGATACGTGTGGCGGGGGATGGGGCCGGCGGTGGATGCCTGGGTGGTGCGGAGCAGCGAGGGCTGGCACGCTCGCTGACACGGTCCCCTCACTCCCAGCTCCTCCCAGAATCCCCCCTCCGCACTGCTCTCCATCAACGCTCCCCACGCACACACACACACACACACACACACACACACACACACACATACACACACACATACACCCTCCTTTCCCTCCCTCTCCCACCTGCCCCTCTCCTCCTCGCTCTTTTGCATTGGGTCCGGTGCAGTTTGGGCTGTTACCTACAACCCCCCTCCCCACCCCCCTCGCGTCCTCGCTCACCCCTTGTAGGCGTTGACGCAGGCCGCCCTGAACTTGGCGGTGTGGCACAGCCGCTTGGCCACCTGGCTGATCTGGTCCGTCAGCTCGCGCGTGGGGCCCAGCACAAGCACACGCGGCCGCTTGGGCCGAGGCACGAAGCCCTGCTCCTCCTGCGCCTTGATCGCGTGAACCTGAGGAAGGGGGGTTACATTCATGATTAATTACGAGGGGGGAGGAAAGATGGGGAGCGCGTTTTGGGCGTTTGCGGAGTGTGTGTGTGTGTGTGTGTGCGTGAGGGGTGTGAGTGTGTGTATGCCGTGTGCATGAGGCAATTCCGCTGTTGTGGACGACCACTTCCGTTGCGCCTGCAGGTGTGGCCCGACCGAAACGGTGAACCTCATCGCCGCACGGTTCCCGTAACTCATGCAGTCCTCCCGTCCTACTTGTCAGCCTAGAAGCTGCAGGCATTGGCATCTCCCGCTCCCGCCACCCCTCCACCCTCCCTCCTCCCGCTCCTCCTGCTGCTGCTCCTCTTGCTGCTTCCGCCTCCCACACAACCTCCTCTCCTCCCTCCCTCCCTCCCTCACCAGCGGCAGCAGGTACGCCAGGGTCTTGCCGCTGCCTGTGTGGCTGGCCAGGAAGTAGTTGCCGGGGGCGCCCAGCAGCGCCGGCAGGGCCAGAGACTGCGTGCGAGACACACACATGGACACACACATACCGTATACACACACAAACGTACACATACACACGCACACACACAGAGGAAAGGGGAGGAGGGAGAGAGGGTGTTGTGGTGAGTGGGGAGCAGGGAGGGGCCCTGGAGTGGGCGCCCTGGCTGCCCGTGTGTGGAAGTCGTGCGTGTGGGAAAGCGGCCGGCGTGAAAGCCCGCGGGTGTCGAGCTTGTTCCGCTGGCTCTTCTTACGCAGTTTACCCTGGCGGCTGGCGTCTTCCCGCAGCGCATACAATTCTGACACGGCTGCCTGCTTGATGTGGGTCTGGGTCAGGCCTCGTATCCGCACGCCGCCTCCATCGCAACAGTTGCGGCGGCGCAGTGCCGCTGCAACAGCCCCTTGAACCCCTCCCCTCCCGCCGCCGGAGCTGCCCCCCCCCAGCTCATCACGCCGCACCTGGATGTCCGTGGGCTCGGAGATGCCCATGCCGTGAAGTGCCGACACAAGAGCCGCCGACAGACCCAGCTGCTCAAATGTGCGAGGCGCCTTGTCGGCCGGTCCGCCGGCTCCGGCTCCGGCGCCGCTGGCGGTGGGCCGCGAAACGTGAACCACCGTCAGCTGCCGCCCGCCCCGCAAATTGCTGCTGTATGGGCAGGTTTGACTGTGCAGAGGAGGTCGCAGGACGCCGAGGTGTGTTACAGGGACTGGCGCCGGGACCGTCGGCGAGCGCCCGGCTCCGCGAATTCCTCCGCCGATGCTCGCGGCACCGCGGAGGCCGCCGTTCATGAGCATCATATTGACTGTGACGAGACGCTTAGGAGTCAAGCAAGCTGCAACCGCTTCTCGCAGCGCACGCTGCATTCAGTGTGGAGCAGCCGACACTTGATTCTTCGACCAGTGAACTCAGTAGTAGTTGATTGTATGGTTATTGTTGATGATAGTTACCGCCAATTGACAAGCATATCACTGCTTTAGGACGTTCTGTGCAATTCACGGCCAGCGGCCAAGGCTAGACGAAACGACGCATTGGCGAGAGCTAATTTTGCAATTGCTCAGTACAGTATATAGGCAACTGGGCTCAGCCACAAAATGAGGAGCTCATACTACGGTAGTGTTCTGGACGACACTCATGCAAGGGTTTGTGTCCCAGGCACGTCTGGTCAACGACCCCACCCAGACCTTTCTTTCCTCAGCTCCTCGGCCTTCGTTTCCCCGCCTTCCTCCTCCTGGCCAACCTTTCGTCCCATGAGGCCAACAAGACACAGGCGGATGCGGTGGTCCCGTAGAACGTTTAGCTTTACAGATTGCATACTACGCAGCGAAAGGCTACCTGGCCGACCTTGAGTGGCCGAGTGACCGCGAGGCGCGCCGGCCCTCCGCCGTCCTGACTTGGCGGTGCTTGGACGCCTGCGTCATGTGGGCGGCCCACCACGGACACGGGGAGCTGCTGGAGCAGATGCTGCTGAGTCAGTGGCGGCGGCCGAGCTGCGGCCGCCGCTTCGCGAGGGCGGCACGCGGCTGGCTGCTAGGGCGACGGTGGTGGGGCGGCGGCGGCGGCAGAGGGCGCCGCAGCGGCGGTGGGTACAACCCCACGCGTGTGCTGGAGCTGGCAGCTCTGCACTGCCCCGCGCCCACGCTGCGGCGGCTGTTCTTAGACTGGGTGCCCTCAGGCTTGGTGAAATGGCACACGCGCTTCTCCCTGGGCTGGCTGGCGGCGCCCCGTATGTAGTGCCAGCATCGTGTTACACGCACACAAGCTGCGTTCAGCCACACACACTCGCTTGCATTCGGCACTCTCTGAGGCGGCTGAGGCGGCTGAGGCGGCTGGTGTGCCTGCCCCTGCCGCCGCCGCCACCACCACGTGGAAGTTGGTGACGAGGCCCTCCAAGATGCCGCCCCCGCTGTCCGACAGGAGAACCTGCGGCGCATGCGCAAAAGGGAAGGACTCAGGGGAGCACGTACGTACCTGCATGGGAACTCTGCTGGTGCCAGGCGGGCAATGTCATGTCGTGCAATACCGCACATCCCTCTCTGTCTTCCCCACAACACCACTGTGTCCCATTGAGCCCCCGGTGCCCACCTCTGCCACGTCAAGCGGTTTGGCAGCCTCCAACCGCCGACGCTCCGCCACCCAGCTGCAGGCCTTGGCGGCGGCGAGGGATCGCGGCCGGCCCATCACCGCCGCCTGGTGATAGCGGGGCGGCACAAGGGGAACAGTCAGCAGGCTACACAGGGAACAGGTTGGGGCGAGGCACCAGTGTGCGATCCATGCTGCCACGGCAAGGCGCCGAGAACGATCCCCGTCCCCACGGCAAGGCGTCAAGGCATTAAGGCCTGACCTGGGTGCTGGGCACCCTTGCTTGGCCGGACTGTCCCTTCTTGTAATGTCGCATTCATTAAGGCCATAAAACCCAAAAAAAACGGGTTGGTGTCACAGGCGCCGGCAGTGCGGCACAAACATAGACCAGGCAGGCTGTCCGCATGCCCGCCCTCTCCCCCCCCCCACACACACCTGCGCCCTGACCCGTAAGGCGGCGGCTGCACCGCCTTGCATTACGCAGCCACCCGTGCGGCAGGCACCGGGGAAGGCGGCGGCAGCTGTGGTGGTGTTGGCTGTTGCGTCTGCCCCGTTGCAGCGCACACGATGCGTGGCTGTTGCTCCGCGGGGTTTGAAGGTGTGGGTGCGTGGTCGTGTGCTTGTGCAGGTGCAGGTGGGGGCCGATGTGGGCAGACGGCAATCACCAGCATGGCGTGTGGCCGAGGCTGCTGGGGGCCTGCTGCTGCTGCTGTTGCGCCGCCATTGCCACCGCCGCTGTTGCCAGTAGCTGCCCCATAGAAGGCACCGAGGGCTGAATTCGCTGCGGGGGTTACGTGGCTAGACACGAACCCGGACAGTGAGTGTCCCTGCGCCACATGCGCATCGTGTTAGTGTTTGGGCCGGGCAGGCAATGAAGGGAACAGACTGCACCTCAACACCTCAACACCTCAATGCCTCTGTTTGTGAAGACGTGAGTCGGAGAGTGCGCGGCGGGTTACATCCGTGCCACCACTCACCCGCGTGTCGAACTCACACGCACTCACACCCGCCCCCTCACCCCTCGTGCTTGCATGACAACAACCACGTCCAACCCCTCTGAAACCTTATCAGACGCTGCTTGTGAAGCTCCCAGTCGACAACAGCCTCTTCCGGTGTCAGGAGCGCACACGTGTACACGCCATCGCCGTGCGCCAGGAGGAACTGCTGCGGCGTCAAGTCCGACTCGGTTTCAAAAGCTTCATTATTGACTACCGTATGACCGCGTTACCGATCATTCGTTATCATTCATCATGATTCATTAACACGGTGGATGTTGCATCAGATATCGCGTGTATCTCCTGGTGTATCTCTGGGTGTATCTTTATTTAAATTGCCGAAGGGCGTTGACAAGGACCAGCTTGTAATAATCGTGTACATGCTATTATAAATGACAAGTGTTGAATAGTATGTATCCCGTAACACGTATTGGCATTGTAACACGGCCGCCCCATGGCCACGGATCCGGGCCCATCTGTCACACGTACCCTGCATTCACATCGTTGCAGTCTGCCCTGCCCCATGGATCAATGCCCATCAATGACATAATGCATAACATCCACACAAACTACATGTCAATAAGAAGTAACATCCATCAATCTTTATTGGCACACGGTGCACACAAACAGCCACGCACCATCACCACAGTCTCAGTTGAGCCAGCTGGTCCCGATGCGCGCAGGGAAGGGCAGCTTGCGCACATCCCGCAGCGTCTCCACCACACCCAGGGGGTCGCCTGTAAATAGATTGTTTGAAGAGCGCAAGGGAGAGCAGTGTCAGTCGCGCACAAGCGCGGTCAGCGGGTCAGGGCCAAGCAAGGGAGCAGCGGCGAGGCACCGCTGCACCAGGCGACGAAACACGAAGTCGGGCTTCCCTCGCCAACCTCCCCACCCCCCAGTCCCCCGCCCCCCTCCTGCTCCGCCTCTCACCCTCCCGCCGCAATGTGAGCAGCCTCATCTTGAGCTCCTGGCGCCGCTGCGGCCAGCCCTCGCTGCCGGGCGTGTTGCGGCGGCGCATGCGGGCCAGCGCCGCAGCCAAGCTGTCCACACGTTGGTAGCGGCGGCGGGCCACGGACGAAGCGAACTCGATGCAAACCCCGTCATCGTCTTCGTCTCCGCCATCATGTTGGTCATTGACAGCGCCGGGGGCTGCCGCCACTCCCCCCATGCTCCTGTCCGCCCCGTTTTGCCCCCGCTCCTCCTCCTCCTCGTCCTCCTCCCCCTCGTCCTCCTCCCCATCCTCCTCTTCCTCCACGGCCTCGCCCTCGGACTCCTCGAACCGCTGCACGCCAGCCACAGCAGCATCACCTGTCGGGCGGCCCGGCTCCGACCGCGTCGCCGCCACGGAGTTGCGTGCCGCCGCCACCGACACCTGCTGCTGCGAGCCGCCATGCAGCGACATGGATGACGACCCGCCGTGCTGCTGCGCCAGATGCGATAGCGCCAGGGCTCGAGGCCAGCCCATGCCCCGCAGTGATGAGCTGGGTGACGATGAAGGCGGCGTGATGGCCGCAGGGGCGCGCGTGTCGAAGCTCACGGTCTTGCGGCGGCCCATCCAGGCCATGGCAGGCTGTAGCTGTGAGGGCCGCAGCGGTTGCGCCGGCAGTGGCACCCAGCCACTGTCACGGGGTGTGGGCGGCCGTAGCTCGGCGGGCGCACCGGGCTCGGATGACAGGAGGCCGGGGAGCCGGGGGGCCGTGCGGCTGCTCGTGGTGATGCCGAAGGGACTGGTAGGCAGCAGCGCATCGGTCGCCGCCGCCGCCGTCCCATCCTCGCTCACAGGCTCCAAGAGCAGCCTGCGGCGGCTGGCGCACGGCTGGAGCGAACCTCGTGACGACGACGATGACAGTGACTCCCTGCTGCTGCTGCCAAAGAGGGATGAGTGGCTGCTGCAGGCGCCGCTGCTCCCCAGGGCCGGCGGGGCCGTGGCCGAGATGGAGGAGCCTCCCTCCGACGGGCGCGGCAGGCGCAGCATGGGCAGCCGGGCAGCGAAGCCCGGGCTCCCTGCACCGGCCTCCTGGGGTGACATGACCTTGGACAAGACAGGTGGGGAGGGGGCTGAGGATGCCCTCGAGGAAACCCACGCCGCGACCGGGCCCAAGCTTGACGGAGATGACCGGAAGCTGATTGTGGATGTTCTTGAGTAACCGTCGTCACGGGCTAGCTCGCCCTGCAGGAGCTCCGCGAGTGGTGACTGCGGCCCATCCTCGTCGCGGGCGGCCATGTAGTTCGCGACCCAGGCCGGGCGGGATGAGGCCTCCAGCGAGCGCCGACGGGATCCAATGCTAACAAGCGGCGCGCTATGGGATTCGGTGTCCGCCTGACTTGATGTTTGCCAACTTGCGGTCGTTGACACGACAGGAAGAGAACCGTCATCCGCTGTCCGCGCTAAGCCCGGGGCGCTGCACCTGCCGCTATTGAGTGAAAACATGTGGAATGTCGTCGCAAGGCACGATCCTTGTCTCGGTTTGCACAGAACCGGCGAGACACTCGAATCGGATGCAAGGATGTCGCTATGTCTTCAGTGAGAAGCCTCGCGAATACATGTATCCGTTGGAACGGATTGAAAGAGTAATGGAATGTAAGTATATGAAATCACTTGACAGGGTCCCCAATCTTATTCAGGGTCATTGCCCTCATCATTGAGGGTGACACGACCAGTCGCGCCAGTCCCCCACACACTTCAGATCGACAGGCGAGTAGCTTTATATTCCAGCAGAATATATGCATCTATCCCTTCTGCGAGTCGATGCGTCGTGTCCTCACACACAAACACACACGCCCACACCACATACCTGCAAACTCCACACCTGGCCACGACTCACGTCTCGTCAATGCCGACCATTCAACACGTCTGGGCCCGTTTCCGCACCCGATCCGGCGTTCCCCAGCGCCGCATGCGCCAGCTCGGCACCTGCAGCCGACCCAAACACGCCCACCGCGCCCCCATCCACACCCACACCCGCATCCGTGCCTCTCCCTTCGCCAGATCCCAACCCTAGCCGCGCCACGCCAGTAGCCGCCGCCTCCACCGCCGCCGCTTCGCGCCCGCCACTGCTCCCTTCCTCCACACCGGCACCACCCGTACTGCTCCCCAGCCCCGTCCGGCTACTCCGGCCCGCCGCCGCCGCCGCCTCCACTGCTGCCGCGTCAGGCGCTGACGCACTCGCCGCCAGCGCCGGGCTCCCACCACCCCCGGCCCCGTTGCTTCCACCCGCGCCCGCAGACCCTGCTGCAGTAGCGGCCGCGGCCGCCGCTGCCGCCGCCGCGGGCACCGCGGGCGCGGAGGCGGCCGCCGCCAGCAGCGCCGTGTCCCAGTGCAGCCTGAGGATCTCGTCCACCCGGGACACCAGCGCCGCCGGGTCGAAGTTGGCGCGGCCGCAGTCGTCCGTGTAGCTGTCCACCTGGGGGTGGGTGGGGGTGGGTTGGAGGTGTGGGGGTGGATTGGAGGTGTGGGGAGGAGTGGGGGTGAGGGGAAGTGCGAAGGGGCTTATGGAGGTGGGAGGCTGGGGGTGGGAAGGTCTGGCGGGGTGGAGAGGCGGAGCGGTGGGCGAGAGGAGCGCGGACCCGTGCGCGTGTGTGTTGTCGCGGGGGGTGGCGGCACGCGCCGTGCCGTGCCCCGCACACACGTGCCTGGATCCGAAACCCGGCCGCACCTCCAGGATGTGCCGTACGCCCAGCAGCGCCAGCGCCGCGGGGTCCACCCGGATGGCCCCGCCGCGCGGCACCAGCAGCCCCGTCACGTAGGCGCCGGGCGGGTGGCGCAGGCGGCCGCCGGGCCGCCGCGTGCGCCGCCGGTTGAGCGCGTCACACACCTGCACACCAGACCCGGCCGTCCAGGGCAGGCGAGGTGAGGGCGTCATCGGTGTGTGGTTGTGTGAGCGCGAGGAAAGGGCAAACGCAGGACCGCGCATGCGTGTGTGTTGGGTGTCGACGAAGCCAGCATATGGTTGTGTGTCCTACTGCCCTCCGCCTGCCCTCCACCTGGCTCCTTCCTCCCGCCCTCCACCCGGGGCCCTCCACCCGCCCTCCACCCGCCCTCCACCCGGGGGCCCTCCACCCGGGGGCCCTCCACCCGGGGGCCCTCCACCCGGGGGCCCTCCACCCGGGGGCCCTCCACCCGGGGGCCCTCCCTCCGGGGTCCTCACCGCCTGCACCATGTCGGCGGCCGTCATGGGGCCGTCGTGGGCGCCGCAGCAGGCCGTCTCGCGGTCGTGGCTGCCGTTCAGCATCATCACCTGTGATCATGTGTGTGTGTGTGTGCGTGTGGTGTGTGTGTTCAAAAAAATGCAACAAAAGCCCGCGCATTGTGTGTGTGTGCGGGGGGTAGTTCACTGCGTGTGTGTGTGTGTGCGAGAGAGTGCCGGTGGGTTCGGGATTAGCGTGGCGAAGGCGAGGGGGTGGTTAGGCTGCCCAGTTCGATGGTGCGCACGAGTGCATGCATTGCACCAGGAGCGTGGCAGGAGGTTACAGGCGCTGAATGAAATCACCTACCCACCCCTGCCCACCATTGTCAGGCCCCCAACACGCCTGCACCGCCCACCGTCAGCCACCCAGTCCCATATGAACAAAGACACGCACACACACACACACGCACACGCACACACACACACGCACACACACACGCACACGCACACACACACGCACGCACACGCACCTTGGGCACGGGCCTGCTTGCGATGGCCTCCCCCATGCCCTCCAGACACAGGGTGGGGCAGATGGAGGTGTAGAGCGAGCCCATGCCGTAGATGAGCGCATCAGCCCGGTGGATGTCCTGTGTGTGTGCGTGTGTGTGTGTGTGGGGGGGGGCCTTTAATCATGATTAGTTGGGGGTTGCAAGGATGTTTGGAGAAGCGGTACAGGAATACAGGATGCACTGGGAGGATTGTGCGCCCGAACCCAACGAAAGCGTCCCATCGTCAGACTACTCAAGGGTTTAAGAGAACCAAAACCAAAGCTAGGTGTCGGAAGACGGGGTCCGGGTGGTTGTGGGGGGGGGGGGCCTACATTCATGATTATTTAAGAAGTGAAGGCGTAGCCAGGTACAAGTGGGGTGTGTGGGTTGGCACCGCCCAGCCCCACACCGCCGACCTGCCAGGTGTCGCCGCTTCATGCCGGAATTGATTAGGCCCGCCCCCCCCCTGGGCTGGGAATGGTGGAAACAACACCCTCCCCCCCAGGGTTTGGTTAAGCTTGGGCTGGTATTTACAGCACCCCCCCTCCCCACACCCAACGCCCCCAGTTTTCGTTGGATTTGGTTTAGTTTGGGCTGGTATTTACACCCCCCCCACACACACACACACACTTCCCCGCCCTCCCAATGTTAACCTTGTGATCCCCCGCCCTCCAGTCTCCCGCCTCACCTGCAGCACGCGCGGGTTGGCTGCCGGGAACACCTCGTGCTCACCCTGGATGCCCTGCAGCGCCGGGCCCTCACCCGGACTGCCGCCGCCCAGCAACACTCCCGCGCCGCCGCCGCTGCCCCGCCACCCGACACCGCCTCCTCCGCCTCCAACGCCTCCGCCCCGGCCTCCGCTGCCTCCTGCGCCGCCGCCGCCGCCGCCTCCGCCTCCGGCGCGGTGCTCGTCCGCCGCCATGTAGAACACGCGGCGTATGGGCGCCGGCAGCGGCATGTCGCAGCCCTTGTCCACCTCCTGCGGGCCACCACCTGCGGACGTGCGGTAACACACACAGCACAGCGACCGGTTCACAGCATGGCACAGCAGCACACAGCAGGACACAGCACGTGAGCTCACGGCGGAGCATGGCGCGGGAGCGCGGGTCGCGACGGGTGCAGCAGTAGCAGCCAGCCAGCCAGCGATTGTGCCCCCCCCCCCCGCGGCACTGCTACAGCCACTTCGGGGGGTCCCACAGCCCCGCCCCGGAGGTGTGGCGTGGTGGTCGCGGCCCTAGCGGAGGGGGGCGTAGCCATTCATGCGAACGGTGTGTATCAAATATGGAAGTGCCGACGGCGAGGGGGGAGGGGCTCGGTGCGGCCGCTCACCGTCGTCGGGCGGCGGCGGGTGGCTGATCTGGTTCTGGCCCCGCAGGACACTGCCGTCCTCCAGCTCCGCACCTGCGGGCAGGCAACAAGGCAGGCAGGCAGGCAGGCAGGTAGGCAGGCGGGTAGGCGGGTAGGCAGGTGGGCAGGTGGGCAGGTGCGACGTATGCGGCAGCATGCACGGGGGGCGTCCAACGCGCACACCAGCTCCAACTCCAAACTGTATCCTCGCCACCCCTACGAAGCACCCACCCGCACCCGCACCCGCACCCGCCCACACACCCGACCCGCACCCGCACCCGCATCCGCACCCGCGCCCGCCCCCACCCACCCAGCGTGATGCGCTGCTCGGTGGCGATGGCGGGCAGCACGTGGGAGCCCTCCGGCAGCCGAGCCACACGTGCGAACAGGAAGATGGCGGCCTCCAGGGAGCGGAAGAAGATGCGCGCGCCGGCGAAGAAGAAGTTGCCTGGCGGGTGTGTGTGTGTGTGTGTGTGTGTGTGTGTGTGTGTGTGTGTGTGTGTGTGTGTGTGTTGGAGGGTGTAAAACACGATGCATTGAAGCTGGTAGGCGGTGTTGGGCGTGGTTGGGGCCTGACGTGTGACGGCGGTGCACGAGTGGGTGGCCGCCTGTGTGTGTCACTCGCAACCGCTCTGCCATGGGGTCCCCTTTCCCCCTCCACCAAACAAACCCGGTGTCACCATCCTTCTCTCCCAGTCACTGAAGTTCGCACACGACACTTCCTCCACGCCCCCTTCCATCCACCTCTTAACCCTTGCCTCACGCCCTCTCTGCCTCTTTCGCCGCCTGGGCTTGTGTGTAGTCTTGTCTTTGTTATCCCTTCTTTATCCTACTGCCGACACGCCTCGGCCCTTTCACTGTGCCCTGCCCTTCCGATTTTTGCCTGGCCCGACGCTCCCTGCCTGGCGTCGGGGCTGCTTTCCTGGTCGCCAGGTAAGTCGTGGGTTTTGCTTGTCGCGTCCGCGTGCCTGTCTTGTGCTGTTGTGCGCGTCACCGAGCCCGGGCGGCGACATTTATCGCCGGCGCCGCTCGCCCTGCTGCTCCACGACGCCTCGGCCCACATCCCATAAGTAGTATCGCTCGCAACTAACGCCTCTGCCTGCACTCCCGTTTTCGTTGGCTTTGGTTTAGTTTGGGCTGGTATTTACAACCCCCCCCCTCCACGCCGCCTCCACGCCCCCGCCACGCCGCCTCCATGCCCTCCCCGGAGACCATGGCCCCCCTCTCCCCCCACCCGCCCGGCCCCGCCCCGCCCCGCCCCTCCGCCGCGCGCGCTCACCCACGCTGCCGTTCCTGAAGCTGAACCTCTCGCCGCTGTTGTGACTGAGTATGGCGGTGTGGAACTGCACCAGGAAGGCGCGGATGGTGTGTTTGTAGGGGTCGCTCACGCCGCGCCACAGCGCGTGGTCGCCCTCCACGATGGCGTACCTGCGGGGAGGTTGCATTCATGATTGTTTAAGATGTGGGGGTTACATTCATGATTGTGTAAGAAGAGAAGGCGTGGCCAGGAACAGTAGTATAGCAGGCGCGTTGTTGCCGATGTCCGTGAAGTCCAGCGGGGGTACGGGGTGGGGCAGGAGGAGGGGAGGCGAGGGAGCGGCAGGAGGCCATTTCCTTGTTGGTCTCCACCACTCATCAGGCCCCTTCCCCGATGCGCCCGGCCTCCTCGCGGCTGCCCTGCCTTGGACCCCCTGCCCTCAGCCATCTCCCTACCCCAGACCCACAACCTGCGCTTCCCACGCAATTTCAGCGCGCTTCCCGCGCGCTTTCCCACACCCACCACTCCTGCTTGGCCGCCCCGGCGTCGTAGGCGGGCAGGCGGTGCGCCAGCAGCCGCTTCACAGCCCGGGCCTGAGCGGGGGAGCGGGGCGGGGCCGGGCGGGGCGGGGCAAAGCAGGGCAGGGCAGAGCAGGGCAGGTCAGGGTGAGTTCTTATGTCATCTGCGAGGTGTTTAGGCCAGCTCACTCTGTTCATTGGGCTCAGCCCTTTCTCGCCGCACCTCCCTAGCCCGCCCCGGCCTCGCCCCGTCCCACTTCCCTCCTCCCCACCAGTGAAGCACTCCGTTCTCCAGCTCCCCCCACCGCCACACACACACGCGCACACACACACTCTCTCTCTCTATCTCCAACCCGCCCCCACCTCCTCGTCGCTGTCGTCCGCCAGCCGCAGGCACCTGCTGCGGATGTCGCCCACCGCCGGGCCGCCCAGCACCCGCACGATCTCGGCGGTGCTGCCGCCGTCGTCCGACACGGGCAGCACGTGCGCCACCCGCGTGGTCAGGTGCCGCAGGTGGCCTAGCGGCGGCAGACGGGGAGAGGGGCGCGGGGTTGCAGAGGGATGTCGCAGACATGGCAAGTCTGGTGGTGGCGGCGATGCTGTACGTTGGCACAACTGGTGTTTTTTTGTGAAACCTCCCTTTCCCGCCCTCTCCCTCCCTCCCTCCCTCCCTCCATCTCCGCCCTCCCTCCCTCCCTCGCTCACCCGCCACGCTGTTAAAGGCGGTGCCGCCACTGAACACCACCAGGGCCGGGCTCCAGGCCGCCTTGGGCGTGCCCGGCACGCCGCCAGCAGCCCCCGCCGGCGCCCCGCCCAGGCTGCTAGCCGGCGTGAAGCCGCCAGGCACCGTCAGGGCGGCTACTGCCGCGCCCGGCGCTGTAGCTGCGGCGGCTGCGGCGGCTGCGGCGGATGCGGCTGCGGCG
The DNA here is from genome assembly GCF_000002595.2 of Chlamydomonas reinhardtii. Taxonomy (NCBI): domain Eukaryota; kingdom Viridiplantae; phylum Chlorophyta; class Chlorophyceae; order Chlamydomonadales; family Chlamydomonadaceae; genus Chlamydomonas; species Chlamydomonas reinhardtii. The sequence continues at coordinate 4,866,387 of NC_057004.1, read as the reverse complement.
GATGCGGATGCGGCTGAGGAGGCTTTTGGGGAGGCGGCGGGTGAGGACGAGGTGGTGGGGGTGGGGGTGGCGGTGGTGGTGTGTAGGCGCGGCAGGTCGGGCGGCGGCTGCACAGGGCTGTAGTAGCCGCTGCCTGCTGGGTTGGATGTGGGTGAGAGGGGATTTGGAAGGGGGAGACTGAGAGGACAATCAGGAGTGTACAACGATTATGAAATGGGGACATACGGGAGTATCGGGTTGGGGTATACGCCTTGCTCGGGCCTTGGATAAGGCAGACGGCCTGCGCATCAGCCGCGACCGTGCAACACCCAACTTGTGGAACCCCCCCGCCCCCCCCCCGCCCTTTCCCGCCCGATTCGCTTATGGTGGGAACGGCGCTGAAAGCGTCAGGGAGTTCAGGGACTGCCTTTAAGACTCTACCCCACAGCAGCTTGCTGCATACAACTTCGCGAGCCCGCGCACCCGAATCATCATCCTCGTCGAAGTCCGCTGAGGAGGATGGCGTCGCCATTCTCCGTGGATGACCGTTATGCTCGCCTAAAGCGTGATTCGCGAGCCTGAGAGGCCGACCGACGATCGGGCGACCCCAAACTACCCTGCTTGCAGTGTGCTGTATGCGCGCCTTGCTTCGCGCGCCAGCGCAGGCGTTGCAGAGGCCTTTCATAGCAGTTCCGGAGGTCCGTGGGTGCTGGGGTTTCGCAAAGCACTGCGCATCGAAAGGGTTTTCACTTGGGTGCAACCACTGTTTCGAGTGATCGGTTGAAATATAGTGCAAGTGATGTGTATAAGTAGCTGCGGTGTTGCTCGCAAAACGTAAAACGCTTGGGCCTGAAGGCCTAGTGTCTGCAATGAGCTCCAGCTGCATTATTCTCTCGCTTTTGCCTTTTGAAGGCATAATTGCCTTCTTTTCTAAGTGGAGCAAACCATAGAAACTAGCAAGCTCGATTATACTCACAGAACGGTTGCTTCCCCAAAATTTGGCTGGACCGAAGATCGTCCTGCGCGCGGACAGACGCCTGGCCTACCTGTTCACAACATCATATACAAGCCACGGTAAAGGCATAACAGTACCAGGGGCCCAATCGGGGCAGGCGCACACCAGCCTGACGTCGGCCTGCCGGCGGACCGGCGGGCCTGAGCGCAGCTAAGGGCCTGCCTACGCCGGCGCTTCGGCCTGCACCCCCGCCAACATGGGCAAGGGCCGCGCGCTCACGGTCACCGACAATGGCCAGGTGCGTGCGTGCACGAGAGGCACAGCTGGGGGCCGGGGAGGCGGAGCAGACGCCTGCCGGGGGAATCGAAAGAACATGGGCTGCGTACGGAGTTGGTGGTGTGTGGCCTGGCGGGACGTGTGACGGCGTGGATCGAGGGCTGGCTGGATAGATCCAGCCTAGCCGACCGGCGGCCTGGCACACGCTGCCCTTGGCCGTCGCCGCCACTTGCAACCCATGCCATTCCTCCTGACCTCTGACTCAGCCATTACGCCCTTCCCCCTTCGGCCGTTCCCCACACCCGCCGCGCCTTCCACGCAGGTTCCCCGCCTCACAACGCTGCTGCGCTCCCTGGTTGCCGACCAGGCGGGCGCCGCCGCCGCGCCCCACCTGCGACTGGACGTTGACACCCTGGCAGTGGGCCGCGGCGCGGCGCTGGAGGACAGGCGGCGGCGGGCGGGGGCCGGAGGCGGCAGCAGCAGCGGCAGTAGCGGGGCGGCGGCGGGCGGCGGGCTGGGCGGCAAGGGCGGCCGCAGCGGCGCGGCTGCGGAGAATGAGCTGCTGAAGGAAGTGTTTGGGTCGTGGGAGAAAGGTGCGTGGGCTCGGTGTGGAAGATGGCCAACACTTGGCTCCCGGTCAGCGCCCGAGCGCCGCACTGCCCTGCCCAACGCCCAACGGCGCTTAGACCCCCCCCCCACCACCCGCACTCGCCCCACCTCCCCGCAATCGCCCCACCTCCCCACAGCCCCCAGGCCAGCTCGTGATGACTACGACCGGTTCCTCAAGGTGTGGCCGGCCGTGTGTGCGTGTGCGTGTGTGTGGCGAACGTGGCGTGTCGTAGGGGTATCGCGTATCTGGCGTGCGTGGCATGTTGTCGGAGGATTTGTGGGCAACGGAAGCGCCTACGGCAGCGTCGCCGCTGACGGTCGCGGCCTCGTGCCCTGTCGCTCGACATACTCATTGCGCCTGTGTCCTTACCCACCCACCCACCCACCCGCCTGCCTCAGTCCTGCCTCCCCACCCACCCACCCACCCTGCCTCCCCACCCACCCACCCACGCTGCCGCCCCCCCCCTCAGGCCGTGTCCGCCGCTGTGGATGGCGAGCACAGCAGCGCCGACCTGCGCGAGCTGGCGGCGGCGGTGTGGGGCTGCTGGCGCGGCTGGGCGCCGCCCGACACCTCCCGCGGCAGGAGCATGGCCATGGCGCTGAGGCCGCACAGGTGCGTGTGTGTGTAGGGTGTGTGTGTGTGTGTGTGTGTGTGTGTGTGTGTGTGTGCGTGTGCGTGTGTGTGTGCGTGCGTGCGTGTAGGGTGTGTGTGTGTGTGTGTGTGTGTGTGTGTGTAGGGTGTGTGTGTGTGCGTGTGTGTAGGGTGTGTGTGTGTGCGTGTAGGGTGTGTGTGTGTGCATGCGTGTAGGGTGTGTGTGTGTGTGTGCGTGCGTGTAGGGTGTGTGTGTGTGTGTGCGTGTAGGGGGTGTGTGTATGTGTGCGTGTGTGCGTGCGTGTAGGGTGTGTGTGTGTGTGTGTGTGTAGGGTGTGTGTGTGCGTGTGTGTAGGGTGTGTGTGTGTGCGTGTGTGTGTGCGTGTAGGGTGTGTGTGTGTGTGTGCGTGTAGGGTGTGTGTGTGTGTGTGTGTGCGTGTGCGTGCGTGCGTGTAGGGTGTGTGTGTGCGTGTGTGTGTGTGTGTGTGTGTGTGTGCGTGTAGGGTGTGTGTGTGTGTGTGTGCGTGTGCGTGCGTGCGTGTAGGGTGTGTGTGTGCGTGTGTGTGTGTGTGTGTGTGTGTGTGTGTGTGTGTGTGTGTGACATGGGGGTGGGCTGTGATGGGGGTGGTGCCGGAGGTGGACGGCTGGCTTGGGCTGTGTGCGGCGGCCGCTGCGGCGACAGTGTGGGCACGCGTGGTCAGAAGGAGGAGAGCGGGGACATGAGGTAGCGCGTGTAGCAGGTGGTATGCTGTGCACGGCCTCTCATGCGCTGTTTCCGCATTCGCCATACTCCCACAAGCACTCGCGCTCGGGGTCGCAGGGAGGCGCTGGCGGGTGTGTTGGGCCCAGTGCTCCGTGACCCGCAGCTTCCGGCGCTGTGGGAGGCGGTCACGGCGCTCAAGGACTGGCGTGACAAGCTGGCGGCGCCGCCGGCTGCAGCTGGCAGCAGCAGCGGCAGCGCCGCCAGCGCGGCCGGCGGCGGCGGCGGAGCCGCGGCGGCCGGGAAGGAGTTCGGCGCGGATCTGGATTTCCATTTCGCGGACGTTTGCCTGCCGGCGGACCAGGCGGCGGAGCTGCTGTGTGGCGGCGGCGGCGGCGGTGGCGGCGGCCGCCAGGGCAGCGGCGGCGCCGCCGCCGGCGGTTTGTCGTACGGCAAGTACGACAGTGAGCCGTCGCCGGCGGAGCTGATGCAGATGGTGGCGGCCGCTGGCGGCGGCGGCGGAGATGCGGCGGTTGGCGGCGGCGGCGACGGCGGCGGCGGCAGCAGGCAGGGCGCCTACACGCTGTACGACGACGATGACGATGACGGGGAGAATCTGGACGGCAAGAAGATGAAGGATGTGAGCTGGAGGAACATTGATGGGGGGTATGATCTGGAGAAACGTCCAGACCAGGAACCCTACATCAGGGTCACCGGATGATGGCGTATTTTGTCCGCACAACTACGGTACTCCGGCCGCGCAACTGAAACCGCTCTGCCTGTCTCGAAACGGCTCACAATCGTGCCGCCCCCCATTTGTACCCAAAAACGCACATGCACATGCACACACGCACACGCACACACACGCGCGCAGGCGGGTGTGGTGTGGCTGTACCGCTGGTGTGAGCGGGTGGTGGGGCCGGTGGGCGAGGAGGAGGTGGCCTCCACGGCCTCTGCGGTGGCGGCGGCGCTGCTGGGCGGCGGCGGCGGTGACGAGGTGGCGGCGCAGCTGTACGACCTGCTGGGGGACGCGGCCTTCGAGCAGCTGCACAGCCTCATGGAGAACAGGTGGGGGGTTACATTCATGGTTAGTGAAGGTGGGGGGTTGAGTGGTGGAAGGGGTTGGGAGATACCTTCCCAAATTAAACCGAACCCAATGCAAAAGAGCGAGGAGGAGAGCCTGGCCGATGTGGGGGAGGAGGAGGTGGAGAGAGGTCAAGCGCGGTGCAGAAGGGGGAGGAGGAATGTGGGGGCGGGGGTTGCAAGGATGGGGGATGCCAGGGGCGGGGTCCTGCAGGCGGATGGGGCCATGGGGGTGGGGTGCTGGAGGCGGGTTCCGGTTTCGTGTCGGACTCTTGAAACGCGGCCGCTGACCCTTCCAACCCGTCCTTTTATTTCACCCGCCGCAGGAAGTCGGTGATGCGTGCCCTGCAGGCCGCCATAGGGCGCTACATGGACGTCCACGGCGGGGCGCCTGTGTTGGCGGGGCTGGGCCTGGGGCCCGGCGACGGCGCGGCGGGTGGCGGCGGCGGCGGCGGCTCCATGCCTGTGTACGGCCCGGGCGTGACCATCAACAGCACCAGCCAGAAGCTGCTGGCCAAGCTGGCGCGCAAGGACGCCAAGAAGGTGAGGGAGGGGGAGGGGGTGAGGGAGGCAGGAGTGGAGGAGGGAGGGTTGGGAGGGCGGGCGAGGGCGGGCGGACGGCGGGAAGGAGGAAGGGAGAGAAGGGCGGGGGTGGTAGATACTAGCCCAAACTAAACCGAACCCAACGCATAAGAGCGTGGGGAAAAGGAGACTGGGCGTAGCAGTGTGGGCGGGGAGGAACTTGTGGTGGGTGCATGCGTGTGCGTTGGGACTTGGGAGGTGGTGGTCCTGCGTTCATGCCCGCGCCCACCCTGAACCCCACGCCTGACCTCCGGCCCACCCGCCGCCATGCAGGGCGGCAAGAAGTCGGATGCCGAGGTGGACATTGAGTGGCTGCTGACGGTGAGCGGCACGGCATGCGCATGCACATGTGTATGTGCACAAAACGGTTGGAGAAGCACATAAAGAAGAGGGTCGACGCCGTGCATGCGAAGCATGCAGCAAGCTTTGCGGGCGGGCGTGTACGTGTGTGCACAGTAGGCCTTGTGTGTTCTGCCTAGTGCACGCAGAACCTGACATGCAACCACACCAACCCTCCCTCCCCATGCTCCCACCCTCCCTCCCGCCCTCTCTTCTCACACTCCCACTCGGTTTCAGTTCTCCTTTGCAGCGCGATTGTTTCCTCACGGGATTTGTTCAACGTTATCCCCGCACGCGCCCACAGGCGGGCTACCAGGCGCTGATGGACGTGGAGGCGCCGCCCGCGCACGTGGCCAACACCATCACCCTGGCCAACGGCGTGGAGCTCAAAATCGGCTCCGGCGAGGGCGCCCGCGGCGGCGTGGTGCGGGGCGCGCTGCCCAAGGGCACCGTGCGCAAGTGGGTGGCGGGGGCCGGGGTCTGTGTGTGGGGGGTGGGGGGGGGCGTTTGGGAAGGGGAGAGGGGGCATGGGCAGGGCATGAATGTGTGTCTGGGTTTCTGGCGGTGCCCATTCGCCACGGCGCCGTGACGTTTCATACCCATCACACATTCCCCCCACCCTATTATACATATGCATGGGGTGTGAGGCGCGTGTCGCAGGCGGGCGCCATGTTGGCTTGGGTCCAAGGCTGCCGGTGGGCCGCGGCCTGTCACCACCAGGGTCACGACGTGCCGTGCCGTGCCGTACCCACACCCTCTCTCACACCCCTGCTGCCCCCCCCCCCCGGCCCCCCAGGACGTACAAGGGCTATGAGGAGGTGCTGGTGCCCGCCGCCCCCAAGGCGCCGCCGCCGGCCGAGGGCGAGCTGGTCAACATCTCAGACCTGGAGGAGTGGGCGCAGGTGGGCGGGGTGGGGCGGGGTGGGGTGGGGAGGGGCAGGGGCAAGGGGGAGGGGCAGGAGGAGGAGGGGGGATGACGCTGCAGGGAGGAACAGGCGCTCTAGGAACACATCTGTGATGGCCCCTGGGCAAGAACGGTTTGGATTGAGGCTTTGTCGTTGCCCCGATGTGCAATAGAGTTCGGGAGTTCGCGATCACCTTTACATTTCCGCGCTCCGCCCTGTGCCTAACCCGGCCCACTTGTCAACGCCTACCATTGTCCACCCCTATTTCCCCGCGCGCAGCTGGCTTTCCTCGGCTACAAGACCCTGAACCGCATCCAGAGCCGCATCTTCAAAACCGCCTACACCAGCAATGAGAACCTGCTGGTGTGCGCCCCCACCGGTGAGGGCGGGCCCAGAAATTCCGGGGGGGAGGGTGGGCAGGGCAGGCAGGGCGGCGTGTGGCACCCATGAGGCCATGACGGATCTACGGGGCGGTGGCGGCGCGACCCCGGTCCCGGCGCCATTCACGAGGATTCCTATGCTAGAGGATTTGCCACATGGCCATCTTCGGCAATGCTTATACGCACATGCACACGCACACACACACATACACACACACATCCGCACACACGCACACACGCACAGGCACACACACACTTGCTGCTTCCTTGTGCTCTTTAACACACTTGCTGCCCTCCCCACCCCACCCCCCTCCCCACCCCCCAGGCGCGGGCAAGACCAACATCGCCATGATCGCTGTGCTGCGCGAGGTGGGCGCCAACATGCGGCACGGCGTCATCCAGAGGGCCGACTTCAAGATTGTGTACGTGGCGCCCATGAAGGTGGGGAGCCGGGGGGGGAGGAGAGGGCCGCAGTGCCGCAGTGGCTGTAGCAGTGCCGCGGTGGGGTTGTAGATACCAGCCCAAACTGAACCGAACCCAATGGGGGGCAGAAGAGCGTGTGTTCTTGGAGAAGGCAAGAGAAGAGTAGGCGCGCGCCAAGGGGGGTTACATTCATGCCCATGCGCCAAGGGGGGGGGGAGCCGCTCATGAGAACGGAGGGGGGAGGGAGGGAGGGTGTTCTCACCAGTTGTGACACTGCAACGCGCCCATGAAGGTAGGCGCGCCAGGGCAGGGGTAGCCGCTCATGATGGACGAAGGGGGGCGGTGTTTTCATCATTTGTGAGAAGGGGGTAGTTCATTCCAACCCCACGTAAGGGGGACTCCGATACCCACACGAAGCGTTGCAGCCCTGCACACTCCGTCCCTGTCTCCTCATCCTGCCTGCTCCTCCCCTACAGGCGCTGGCCGCTGAGGTGACGTCCAACTTCGCCAAACGCCTGGAGCCGCTGGGTGCGTGGGGGCGTGACAGGAGGCATGTGCGGGGCGTGACAGAAAACATGCGGGGCACAAGCGGTAGACGCGCGGGGTGTGTGCGGGGTTTGCCGCTCCAGGCGCATGCTGAAGCGCCCCACCACCAAAAACTTCCTCCAGGCCCACGTGTTCCTTGCCGCCACGCCCAAACACACACATGCCCACCTGCCGCGCACTCCCGCTCCCCTTCCCCACGCCCCACGCCCTTCTCTGTGCCAATCCTTGCAACCCCCCCCCTCTAGGCCTGGTGGTTCGCGAGCTGACGGGTGACATGCAGCTGACCAAGAAGGAGCTGGCGGAGACGCAGATGATCGTGACCACACCCGAGAAGTGGGACGTCATCACACGCAAGGTGGGTAGGTGGGTAGGTGGGGGGCAGCAGGCGTCCTTGGAGGGTGGCGAGGAGGAGACGGGCAGATGCTGGCAGAGGCTGGAAAACTTTAGACACAGCAGTTCTTGACCCCTGAATTGGAACATGGACTACCGCTTACCGACTACCTGCCCTCCTTCCCCCCTCCTTTCCCCCCCCCCCCCCCAGGGCGGCGACGTGTCTGTGGCCTCGCTGGTGAAGCTGCTGATCATCGACGAGGTGCACCTGCTCAACGACGACCGCGGCCCCGTCATTGAGGCGCTGGTGGCGAGGACACTGCGGCAGGTGCGGGGCCGGGGGCGCAGCGGGGTGGGGTGGGGTGTGTGACCACTGGGTGCGCGGTTGCGGCTGCAGGTGCTGCTTTGGTTGTGAGGGGCGTAGGCGCAGTGGCATACACCCCACACACACACACACACACACACACACACACACACACACACACACACACACACACACACACACACACACACACACACACACACACACACACACGTACGCACTGCTGCAGGTGGAGGCGAGCCAGAGCATGATCCGCATCGTGGGTCTGTCCGCCACGCTGCCCAACTACGAGGACGTGGCGGCCTTCCTGCAGGTCAACGCACAGACGGGTGAGGAGGGGGGGGAGGAGGGCTGGAGGGGAGGAGGAGAGGAGGGGAGGAGGGGAGGAGGGGAGGGGAGGAGGGGAGGGGAGGAGGGGAGGAGGGGAGGAGGGGAGGAGAG
>NC_057004.1:4853570-4857825 GCF_000002595.2 Chlamydomonas reinhardtii | reverse complement strand
AGGCGGATGGGCCTTGAGGTTGGGTGGGATGGAGGGTGGTGTGCTGGGTGCGATGAAGCTGTGTGCCAATGGCCTGGCCCCTCCCCACGCCCTCCCCCTCCTGCTCTTGCTGACACCCTCCATCACCGATGCCCCCCCCCTTGTCCCTCCCTTCCCCCAGGCCTGTTCTACTTTGACGCCAGCTACCGCCCCGTGCCGCTGGAGATGCAGTTTGTGGGTGTGAGCGAGAAGAACTACCTCGCCAAACAGAACATCATGAACGAGGTCGCCTACAACAAGGTGTGCGGCGTGGGGGGGGCGGCGCAATGCGGCGCACCGCGGCGCAGCCTTGTAGAAGCAGCAATGTATGGGGATCGCTGTCCCTCGGCCTGCATGTTTGTGTTGCGTGTGTCTGTTCACAATCGCCTAATTCCCCACCCCCCTTTCCTGAGCTTCTCATGAATGCGTGACCCCCCTTTACCCCAACCCCCAAACCCCCCAAAACCCCCTAAAAACCCGGCCAGATGGTTGAGAGCCTGAAGCAGGGCTACCAGGTGATGGTGTTTGTGCACAGCCGCAAGGACACCGGCAAGACGGCGCGCGTGCTGGCGGACATGGCGGCCAAGAGCGGCGGCGACCTGGGGCTGCTGGACACACGCGACCACGACAAGTACGGGCTGTTCGCAAAGGACGTGCGCAGGAGCAGGTGAGGGATGGGGGCGGGTGGGGGGGGGGGGATGGGGGAGGGATGGGAGATGGGGGCGGCGGTTCATTGTTCCTAGTAAGAGTGGGGAGTGTTTGGGAGGAGGTGTGTGCAGGGGGAAGCAGGAGTGGTGCGTTGACAGTGGTGCGGTGATAAGCACGGACCTGGTTGAGCAGGCAGAAGCCGGAATCAAATCAACATGCAACCATCTGTGGGACAAAAGCATTGAAACCCACTCTGTCGCAAACCCGCGCCCCCTCCTCAGGAACCGCGAGGTGCAGGAGCTGTTTGACCTGGGTTTCGGCATGCACCACGCCGGCATGCTGCGCGCGGACCGCACCCTCACCGAGCGCCTGTTCGCGGAGGGGCTGCTGCGCGTGCTGTGCTGCACAGCCACCCTGGCATGGGGCGTCAACCTGCCCGCGCACACAGTCATCATCAAGGGCACGCAGGTGTGTGTGGGGGGGGGGGGTGAGGGGGTGTGAACAGGGTGAAGGGCGTGGGGTTGGGGTAAGGGTGTTGGGAAGGGGCTGGGGATGCGGTGTGGGGATGGAAAGGGATGGGTTGGGCGCATGCATGCGTCTAACACGTACCCATCTGCCTATACCACGCTCCCCCACTCACATACACGCGACCCACCCCTTCCCCCCCCACACACACACCCCACCACCCGCGCAGGTGTACGACGCCCAGAAGGGCGGCTTCAGCGATGTGGGCATGTTGGATGTGCAGCAGATCTTTGGCCGCGCCGGCCGCCCGCAGTTCGAGGACAGCGGTGGGTGCCGCTGTATGTGTATGTGTGCATTTATGTGCATGTGTGTGTGTGTGTGACAGTGTGTGTTTGCGTCTTCCTGCTGCTTCCCTGGCACGCACAACGCACATCTCTGCTACCGGTGCCCAAGTTTCCTACCCTTCCCCACCCTCACCAACAACGCGCCCACCCCGCCCGCCCTCCTGTCCCCCCCCATCGGTGACAACACGTCTGCTTACTGTACCTGGCTACGCCTTCATTCTTTTATATCCATGAATGTAACTCCTCCCCCCCCTGTACCGCTTTTCCAAACATCCTTGCAACCCCCCTCCTGCTCTAGGCCTGGGCATCATCATCACCTCCCACGACAAACTGGCGCATTACCTGGGCATGCTGACGCACCAGGCCGCCATCGAGTCGCAGTTCAAAAAGTACCTGGTGGACAACCTCAACGCGGGTGAGAGGCACGGGAGAGGAGGGGGAGAGGAAGGGAAGGGGAGAGGGAGAGGAGGGAGAGGAGGGAGGGGAGGGGAGGGAGGGAGGGAGGGAGAGGAGGGGAGGGGGCAGAGGGGGAGGTTTTGAGAGGGAGGCGAACCCGATGCGGGCGGGAAGAGGGCCGCAGTAGTGTCGCACGGGACAGCGAGAGGGCGGAATGGATCCTTCTCCTTGGATGTGAAACTCGCCGATGCAAACGGCCCCTTGCTCCTTATCCCTGCCCTCTCCGCGCCCGCGCCTCCTCTTTCTCCCCACCCCACCCCTCCCCCCAGAGATCGTGCTGGGCAGTGTGACCAACGTGCGTGAGGCTGTGGGCTGGCTGGGCTACTCCTACCTGGCGCGCCGCCTGGAGCGCAACCCGCTGGCCTACGGCGTCAGCTACGACACACTGGTCATGGACCCGGGGCTGGACCGTGAGTGGGCGGGAGGGGGGGGGGGCGGGTGCAGGGGGGGCGTTATTCTGAATTGTTGCCGTAAGGGGGGCAGACGGGTGCAGGGGGCGTGGCCGTGCAGGGAGCAGGGAGCGATTTGTTGCCGGGGGGAGGGGCAATTTTCTAATGGAGAAAGGTGGAGAAAGGGAGTGATTGAGTCACACGCATGAAGTGCCGGGGGCAAAGGGCCATGTGTGCATGTGTGTGACAGTGCGGGCGTGGTGGCAGGACGTCGGGGCTGTGAAGACCCAGGAGGCAAGGATGCTAGAAACCCATCACCACACCCATCACCCTCACTGAGCGGGGAATAATCATGAATGTAGCCCCCGCCCCCTCCGCCCCCTCCGCCCCCTCCGCCCCCCCCCGCCCCCCGCAGTGCACCGGCGCGACCTGGTGGTTGCCGCCGCCAAGCAGCTGCGCGAGAGCCAGATGGCCGTGTACGACGAGCGCAGCGGCAACCTGTACGTCACCGAGCTGGGCCGCGTGGCCTCACACTTCTACATCAAGGCCGCCTCCATGGTCACCTTCAATGGCCTGCTCAAGTGAGGGGGGAAAGGCGGAGAGGGAAAGCGGCGCGGGGAGGGAGTTAGGGGTTGTGGGTTTGTGGTGGTTTGCCGGGGTTCTCCTGCTGTCAAGCCTGTCATCCCCATTGCAAACCTCATGGTGTCCCCAATGCTTAACAACAACATATGCACACACGCACACAATGGCACTCTCCCCACGCATTCACACCCGCCGCACCCCCCCCCCGCCACCACAGGCCGCACATGTCCACTGCCGAGGTCATCAGCATGCTGGCACAGAGCGCCGAGTTCGAGCAGCTCACGGTGGGGAGGAGGAGGAGGAGGAGGAGGAGGATGAGGAGGATGAGATGAGGGGGGACAGGGAGGGGATAAGGAGGGGACAAGGAGGACGGGTTGGCAGGCGGGGGGAGGAGGGAGGGAGGAGGGAAGAGCGAGGGAGGAGGGAAGAGGGAGGGAGGGGGGAGGGCGTGTCTTGTCACATGGCACAACCCCATGCACAATGACCCCCGCTCAGACGCACGTGCGTCTGTACCTCACACGGGCCTCCTCACCCTGCCCGTACACGTCACCGCCCCTGCTGCCTACCTCGCTGCACTTCTCTGTACCGTCTTTGCAACCCACCCCTAACAACGCGCCTGCTATACTACTGTACCTGGCTACGCCTTCACCTCTTGCATAATCATAAACGCACCACCACCACCCCCGGCCCCCTCCCCTCCTGGTCTACCGTCTACCACTTCCTTAACTAATCATGAATGTAACCCCCTCCCTTGCCCAGATGCGCGAGGAGGAGCTGCCTGAGCTGGACCAGATGTCTCGCGAGGTGCCGTACCCGGTCAAGGGGCTGGGCGGAGCCGACAACAAGGCCGGCAAGGCAAACGTGCTCATGCAGGTGTGTGTGTGTGTGTGTGTGTGTGTGTGTGTGTGTGTGTGTGTGTGTGTGTGTGTGTGTGTGTGTGTGTGTGTGTGTGTGTGCGCGCGTAGTAGGTTGTGCTGCTACTTGTGTCGACCCCTTACCCCTGCCTACCCTGTGCTTTCCCAACAACCGAGCACACACGCTCCTCCCCGCCTGGACGCCGGCACTTCCGTCGTTGACATACAGCGTTCGCATGAATGTTACACCCCCCCGGTCATCGGTACGCTCACCCTACGCCTGCTGCCTACCTCGCTACACTTCTCTGTACCCATCTTTGCAACCCCCCCCCCCGCCCCCCCCCCGGCCGCACGCGCGCCCAGGCCTGGATCAGTCGCTCTCGTGTGGAGTCGTTCAGTCTGACAGCCGACCTGATGTTCGTGAGCCAGAACGCGCCACGCATCATGCGGGCGGTGTTCGAGATCTGCCTCAGGTGGGGAGCAGGGGCCAGGGGGAGGT
>NC_057004.1:4849633-4851569 GCF_000002595.2 Chlamydomonas reinhardtii | reverse complement strand
GTTTTCGCCTGGCCCGCTTGAGAAGCGAGGTGGGCGGGGCGGAAGGGGGATGGTTGTGTTCATCCGTCCCCCAGTAAGCAGCAACAACTATTGAGGGCAGACAGGAGATGCCGAACACGAGCTGAGTTGACACCTCTCTCCTACTTCGCTACTCTGTTGAAGCCATGCCCCTTGGGACTTCTTCTTTGGGCTGGGGCGTATCACCCACTCCCACCCACCCCACCCCACCCCCAAGACTGCCTACCGTCTACCATTCTTGGGCTTGTCTTAGCTGATCATGAATGTATTTACAACCCACCCAATCTCTTCCACCTACAGAGCTGCTGGACCTGGACCCGCTGCCGCTGTCGGCTCTGCGGCACCCCGCCTACCAGGCGCTGTACGCGGGCCGCTTCACGCACTTCAACCCCATCCAGACCCAGGCCTTCCACACGCTCTACCACACGGACGAGAACGTGCTGCTGGGCGCGCCCACAGGCTCGGGTGCGTGAGGGGAAGGAGGGGGGGGTTGCAAGGATTGGAGGGGAGGAGAGGCGGTTACATTCATGATGATTTTTAGAATGGGGGAGGGGAGAGGGGAAGAGGGGGAGGGGGATAGGAGCGGAGGAGCGGGAGAGGCGGGAGAGGAGGGAGCGGAGGGAGAGGAGGGAGAGGCGGGAGAGGAGGGAGAGGAGGGAGAGGAGGGAGGGTTGCTGGGGCATCCTCGTGCGTGTGACCCTTTAACCCCCGCAACGCCCCCCTTCCACACACCCAGGCAAGACCGTGAGCAGCGAGCTGACCATGATGCGCCTGTGGAGCGCACACCCCGGCCAGAAGGTGGGCGTGTGCGTGCGTGCGTACGTGTGTGCGTGTGTGCGTACGTGTGTGCGTGTGTGTGCGCGTGTAGATGTAACGGTGGGGGTTGGGGCTGGGGTGTTGGCTGTCAGGCACGGCAGCTGTGTGTCAGCCGTGGCCAGGGCGGGCCGTGTGCGGACAGGTACCCATTGTGCTGCGGCTTTGTCACCCCACTCCCGTTCTGTCACCTCCCCACTCCCCCCTATAATCGCTTGCAACTAACGCTTCTGCCTGTGCTCCGCTAGTTTAGCTTGGTTTGGTTTAGTTTGGGCTGGTATCTACACACACACACACACACACACACACACGCCCCCTCCCCCTCCCCACCCCCCATCAGGTCATCTACGTGGCGCCGCTCAAGGCGCTGGTCCGCGAGCGCATCACGGACTGGGGCGCGCGGCTGTGCCCGCTGCTGGGCAAGAAGATGTGCGAGCTCACAGGTGCGGGCGGAGGGAAAGGGCATTAGGATGTGTAGATACCAAGACTCCCAAACTAGACCGGACCCTATGCAGAATAGCGAGGCCTATGCTTTTGGGATGGGACTGGATCTGAAGGCATGGCTGGGCCCTCAAGCTTGGAGCTAGTCATCATGCGGAAACATCAGTGGCAGTGGCAGTGTCAGCCTCGCGGAACAACATGCGTAAACATTCCATCTCCGGATTACCACACCCGACCTGAACCCCACTTACTCCCCCCCCCCCCACACACACAACCACCCACGCACCATCACACCTGCAGGCGACTACACGCCCGACCTGCGCGCGCTGCTTGCCGCCGACATCATCATCTGCACCCCCGAGAAGTGGGACGGCATCTCGCGAGCCTGGCAGACACGAGGCTACGTCAAGAAGGTGGGGGCGGGGAGGGAGGCAGGAAGGGGAAGGGGAGGGGGAGGGCTGGCGGTTCCACACCACAACCGTCAAGGCAGCGTGGAAGCAGCACTGCTGGCCACTGAACTGTCGTAACCATCCCACCACACCTCCGCATCAGCCCCCCCCCCGCCCAACACACACACACACACACACACACACACACACACACACACACACACACACACACACACACACACACACACACACACACACACACACACACACACACA